>NW_012149485.1:697503-769368 GCF_000956105.1 Propithecus coquereli
TGGAATGTTTCCATGGTCGCAGAAAATTTTACTGGACAGTGCTGATAGTTGGTACGTAGCTAGGCAAGAGCCACAGAGATGGTTCGTGAATGCCTGAAGTTTGGAGAATGATTCCATGGTGCCTAACTCTGTGGCACATCCTCCTCCCATCTCCTAGGTGCCTGTCCCTTCCCGCCTGGGTTAAACTTGTTTATGCACACCTTATCTTTTCTTATCTCCTCCTTCCAGGGCTGTGGCATGCTTATCTCTCCCTGAACACACCTTCCTCCCGCCTCCTATAAGCACGCGATATCTAACAAGGTGTTTTGTACAATGTAGGTACTCGGTAAATGTTTGTTAACCAGTGGAGTGGCAATTCCTAGCAAGTGATTCGAAATATGTGACTGAAGCCAGAGAGAGATCTATATGGCTGGTAGTGGGGGGCAGGGGCAGGGGAGAAGAAAGAGAGGCCACCTTCCCAAAGAGGAAGAGAAGCTGGCAGAGAGACAGCAAAGAGGAAATCAAAGGGACGGTGGTGATCTGAAGTCTTACACATGTCACCAAAATCCCTCTGCCCACCCCACAAGCCACGCGCAGGCAGTGACAAGAGTTATTGCAAAGGAATTCACAGGCTTAGGCAAGAGCTATATAAAAAGCATGAAAGAAATTCAAAATATTATTATGCAATAAATAAACATACAAGACCCATGAATGAGAAGTTGAAATGGCATGAAAATTAAGAGTCTGGTGAGAAGAAAAAAAAGGAAAAATGCTCCATCCCTGGGCCAGCTGGTGTGAGTTACATTTTATGAGCGGCATGTGAATTCCAGCGCCCTTGTTGAATTAGCAGCAGAATCGCACATTAGTTTTAGGGCTCCCTCTCGAATAGGAACATCATAACGTTTTTTAATTGGAGCTGATAAAAACCTAGCATTACTTGTAGGTTCCTGAGAGAAGTGAGTTGTGAAATTGGGTTTTCATTAAACCTAATGATGGAAAATTAAGTATAGTGCGTCTGGTGAAATGGGGTGTGATAAAAGGCATCACTTCTGCATTATCGGAGGTTAATAAGGGAATAGGTGAGGTAAGATACATTGAAAAGGGGAGTCCAACTAGTTGAATTAATAAACCTTGAAAGTCCCTTGGTTCTGAGTCTTCACAGCATCATTAGCATTGGCATTGACATTATTACAAATGTTACAGCAATACAAGTTGTTAAATTTCAAAAGCACTTATTTTCCATTCCAGTGTTGGTTTTGCTGACACCAAGTTTACAGTCTGTCTAGCAATGTGTTTAGGGAAAACATCCATATTGATAGCTACTTGGTTTTGGAAACATTGGGCAGCTCACAAAAATTACCAGGTGCCATCCCTAGGAAGCCTGTCTTTGCTGGGCGGCTGGTCTCCCATGCTGCCCATGCCCCAGGTCCTTTGGAAGACTGTGGGTCTCTGAAGACATCTGTCCCCATACATGATGGTGATTTATGGGGGAAACACTCGCAGGGCTCCGGGCATCAACTCTGGCCCATCCTGTCCTGGGAGTCATGAAGTGTGGCATCTAGAGATGCCCCTTTCCTCTCCCGTCCCAGCCCCATGACAACATCAAGGGAGGAAGAGTCACTGGAAACATGCCCATATCCATGACAACTGGGACACCCACAGGAAAGAAAAGGAGTCCTTAAAGACAGGGATTCTTCTTAAACCCCTTCAACACCTTCACGCTGGCTTCCAGAGTCTTGCACACTCACAGCTTTCTGGATCTGCCTCACCTTATTCCTTGCTGCACTGCCCCCGTAACATTTCCACCCATATTGTGACTTCACGCCAACCTCCTTGCTCTTACCCAAGCGCACCTTCACCTCTCAGGCTCTGCTCCCAAAACACAGAGGGCTCATATGTTCCCCACCAGACCACCAAGCCTTAAGGGTGGAATCTGTGTTTCTCTCTGCATCGCCACTGCCTACCGGAGCCCCTGGCACAGAGTGGGTTCTCCTGAGTCTAACCCATGATCATAGCAGGTGATGGAGAAGAGAGGCAGCCCCCACATTTGCCAGGTGCTACATTCACACAACGTCAGTGAAGATGCATCTACCCATTACCTAAAATCTCAGGAGTAAGCAGTATTTTTCTTATGTGCAGTCGTGAAGGTTTTGTTAACATTTTGCCTAGGCCCTTCTCCCTTGTGCATAAATCTTTATCTTTGAGATCTTTCTGTTGGCAAGCCAGGGGTGATGGGCTGGTCTCAAATGTCCAGGCTCTGCCTTGGTGATGTTTACCTACCACATTGAATCAGGAGGTTTTAGAGCCCACACTGTGCATGCAATGGCCCCGCCCACTAATTAGGTGTGACCCAATCAATGTCTCAAGTTCAGACCAGTCAGATTAGTAGCCCCTCTTCCCTTGGAGGAGCTATAGGTGGAGGCAGGTGGAGAAATGGAAAATGAGAACTGCATGCTCCACTCCACCAATAGACATAGGTAAAAACATTAAGGTGACCAACTCTCCCTGTTTACCCACAAACAGGGGGCTTCCCAGGTTGCTGAACTTTCAGTGCTAAACCCAAAAAAGTATCAGACAAACTGGGACAAGCTGATCACCTGGAAAGCATGCAGGCCAGATGTTCTCTGCCACTGTTTGTTTCTGCTTACTGATGCTGTCACAAAGGAATAGATTGTGCGTTCACACACTGAGTCTGTGTCTGATGGATTACTGCAACAAGACAGGCAAATATGCTGAAGGGAACATGGACGTGGAAAAGACACATTGCAGAAAATCAGGAATATATGCTAAGCCTCCCAGGGAATGCGTGTGGCATAGGCCTGGTGGGTATCTGCATTGGCGCAGTGTCTGCAAACATCTGGGTGAGAAGCATCGACTGCCACGTCTGACAGTGCTCATCTTGTGCGTGCCACAAACAGGATGGTCCAGGGTGCAGTGTCCATGTCTTTGGAAGGAGTTTGGGGGAACCAAGCCTAGATAGTTGTGGGGAAGATAAACTGGCCCTGGAAGACTAACAGTGTATGCCTGGCAGGGAGGTGGTACGGCAACACAGTGGTTTTACCGGTCCAAGGGGAGCAGAGGAATTAAAACCCAATCTGAGCAGGTGTCAGTTTCCAGGGTGGCCAAACTAACAGAAGGCAGTTAAAGCAATTTGTGGGGTCTAAAGGTTCTTATTATGGGAGATATAGATTTTATATCAAGGACAGACTTTGTCAAGGAGATGAGGCGTAGGATCCAGGCCTGGGGGATGTAGCTGGCAGGACTGAAGGAAGAGGTTCAGGCTTCCCTAGCCACAAGGCGGGTTCAAAGATGCTACTGGATCAATAGTATTAAGTGGTAGGGAAAGTGTGTGATAGGAAGAAGGTGGTCACTGTTGCAGAGCCCATAAGTGGAGAAGGCAACTGGGAGAGTCGGGCTTCCTGCAAGCTGCCAGGGGTCCAACACTGGCTCCACTTCCTCCCAGTGAACAACCTGAAGGAAATGAATGAGCAGAGAAACCAGGACACAGGGATGCAGGCAAAGGGGCCAAAAGCAGACATGTGGCTCTCACCTCCAGGCACCTGAGGCTCTCCTTACCCACAGACAGGCATCAAAAACCATTTCCAGCCCCCCACCTCCCAAACAGGAGGGCACCCTCAGTATCTAGCCTGTCTGGCCTCTCGCTGGTTTTGGGATGGCCAGGATTGGCCCAGATGGCCCTGCCATGCCTTGAGGAAGGACAGACAGGCAGAGGATGACAACCAACCTGGAACTTTGTCTTTACCCTACCAATATGCCTCCTTGAAACTGAAATAAACTAAGGGTTATTGTGTTCACTGGTTTGTTGTTTTAATATTTAAATCTACCAACACAGCCATGCCAGGGAAGAAGCATGTCTCTCGTCTTTCTGCGGTTTCCTGATGAGTTGAGTCCCAAGCGAGTTCCTTCCGCCCTCCTCAGGCCAAGCTGGGGGAGGCAGGAAGGACACAGGACAAAGCTCCCCACCAGTGACAGTCTCTTCTGCCTCCTTCTCTTTAAAGCAGATGGCAGCCGCGGGGAGCTGTCCCAGCCCACCCTCACCATCCAGACCCACCCCTACCGGACCTGTGACCCCGTGGAGCTGAGCTACCCCCGGGACCAGTTCCAGCCCGCCATCCGGGTGGCGGACCTGCTGCAGCACATCACCCAGATGAAGAGAGGCCAGGGCTACGGGTTCAAGGAGGAATACGAGGTAAGAGACCGGCCTGTGGGAAACCTCCTGATGGGCTCAGAGGTGTATGTGGGTGTTGCAGTCTTGCTTCTAAACATATGGCCCCCGACCGGCAGCATCGGCGTCACCTGGAAATGCGGCATCCAGGCCCCATCCCACCCTACTGAACCGGAACCTGCATTTCAACCAGAACCTTAGGCAATTTACAGACACATTAAATTTGAGAAGCACCATGCTAAAAGAGTCTAATACCCCCTCTTTCTCCCCTCCTTTCCAATGCTCCCCCATTTCATAACCCAGTTACCTCCAAAATTTCTATACCTTGGAATCACACCTTCCTTCAATAAGAAGACAGAGTGGCTCAAGTCCCCATCCCATGTGCTGTAGAAAAGCCAGCAAATCACCCCTGCCAATGGTTCCCGGCATGCCTGCTTGCTCCCGGTCACGCCTTGCCCCACATTCATGCTTCTGTGTTATTCTCACCCCCACAAGGCAAGGCCTCATCTCCAGTGACAGCTGCCCCCTCTCTCTGAAACTTCTCCCTTCTGTACTAGGCATCTCTTTCCTTCCTCCGCAAAGCATCTCCAACACAAAGGATTTGCAGATAGCGCCTGTTACTGAGGGTTAGGGAATAACAGAGAAGGATTGTAGCAAAGTACAGGAAGCACCTTTAATAGGACACTGATTCTGGTAAGTTCCTTAACCATCCACATTGCTGCTAAGTCCTTCTAAGGTTCTGGTGGCTGACAGGTCTCTATCCAATCCCTCCCCAAAGCTTTCTTTAGTGTCCTCAAAACTGCCCAGACCACCACCCCTCAGCATCTGGGAAAAGAACCCCACACTCCCCTTGCTTTCCTATGCAGAACGCTTTAGCTTTCTTTGTCTGGCTCCTTTTGTTTCAAACCTTGCCCATAGGGCCTAGCCTTTTACAAAGAAAAAGCAAAATAAAATAGAAGGCAAATGCACAAAGTTGTTTTCCTGAACCAAAGAGCAGCTCACTCCCCAAGAGCAATTCTGCAGCTCTCCTGATGCAGGTGGAACCCAGCTGCAGCTGGCTCCAAAAACAAGCGCTTCCTTCCTCACGTTCCCTTTCCCTCTCTCCCTCGCCTCCTTCCCTCCCAAAATATCTTTTGAGCATCTTCTGTGTGCCACGCTCGGAGTTATATGCACTCATTTTTTTGTTGTTTGTTCTTTTTTTTCCTTCACATGCAGCGTGTGCCCCAGATACGCTCGATTCATTTTCTCTCTGTGCAAACTCATTGGCTCAGACTCCACACATTTGGAATTCTTGGTAATGCAGACTAAGTTTATCCCTCAGACTATATTCTGAGAAAGAGCTTACAAGGCAATATTTCAGAAGTCATGTGAGGTCGTTAAATTGTGCTAAACTGGGGGTCCAGACAGCTAGATCCCGATATGGTAAACGGTGTGGTCTTAGCATATCAATTTGCTATCTGAGTTTTAAAATTTCTTCTTAGTTGAGTGAAGAGTTTGGATAAGGTGATTTCAAAGGATCTGTCTGATCCTAAAACTTTATAAGAGTATAAAACATGGTGACAAGGAGCATGTTTGACATATTTATGAGAACAAAAATGTGTATGTCAATGGATGCAATTACCAGCTAGGAAGAACTAGCAGTTAATTTCAAAAATGGTCTAAGTAAACAGCATTTTTCATATACTCAGTCTATGAATTTTAGAAGAATATGGAAATTAGAGTTGAAGAAAAAGATCTCATCACCTCCCATCCCTGGGTTTATTTCCCAGGGGACTGAATGGTTCCAAACCTAGGAGGCACGGTGCATGTGAGTGTGCTATGCACATGTATACAGATATGTTTGTTGAGCAAATGTCAGGTAGGGTATGTTGTTTGTAAAGGCATATCCAATATCATGATGATTTAATAAGTCATTAGTCGTAAGTATTTGCTTAAACATTTCAAATAGCATTAAGGGAGATACATGGCTTATCAGAAAGGAGGACAAGCAGCCGCAGGCTGGGAAACACATGTTCTAACAATTTGCAATCTAAAACCCAAAGACAGAAACACAAATGTGTTTGACTACTTTGGTGCATTTCCTTCCAGAGCCAGACTGATGTTTCTTTTAAGTGTGTTCATCCCTGTGTGGTGAATTGCTTTTCAAAAATTATTCTTTGTACTTTTTTGCATTTTCCAAACTTTCCAGCGTGGAAATGAACTGCTTTTAAAATGAGAAAGCAAACAATACTTTTTGTACCATCATTTGAACCTCAACCAGAAATATCTCTAACTAGGCCAGCCTTGCCCTCAATTTGTTCAAATTATATTAATCAGCAAGTTGGAAAGCCTAGCTTCTAGTTAACATCATTCTCTGATTAACTGAGGGTTAATTGGAAACGTTCCTTAATGAAAGTCTTTCCACAATGTGCTAGCCCACTGTCCTAGAGTATAGCTCGATATTGCTTTGATTGTCAAGGCTCCTGTGATATCTAGAATTTTCATCCTGCGCATGAGACTCACAGGTCTGTTCGAAGACTCCCTGTCCTGTTGTAGATGTACGACTCCTGCGCCTCCAGTCCTACTCTCCGTCCATCCTGCTCCATGCTGTTTGCTGCCTGTCACTCTCCTGTCCTGCTCAGTTTTTTCATACAAATAAGTGAGTTTGACAGTTGACATGTAAGGAACCACCCTGCTAGAGCAAGCTGTGTCTTCTAAAATTCAATCCAGTCATACAATTCCTTAAAATTTGTTCAGTAAATATTTACTGAGTATTTACCATTGCCAGGGACTATTCTAGGTGTTTGGGATATAACAGTGAACAAAACAGAGATTCATGCCCTCATGGAGCTTGTAGTCTAGCAGGGGAAATAGGAAATAAACATAGGCTTAAAAAAAAGCAAATCATAATGTAGTGAAAAATACTGTTTGCTATTTTACAAACTACCCCACATCTTAACAACTTAAAATAGCCAATTTCTTACACTTGCTGATGCTGTGGCTCAGGGATTTGTTCAGGCACAACAGGGACAATTTATCTCCCCTCCATGGTGTCCAGAGCTTTGACTGGGAAAGCTACAAGGCTAGGGGCTGAACTCATCTGAAAATGCCTTCACTCCTGCGTCTAGTGATTGATGAAGGCTGTCGGCTGGGGCCTCAGCTGCGATTGTCCACTGGAACACCTACACGTGGCCTCTGCAGGTGGCCTAGGCATCTTCACAGCATGGTAGCCTTTAGATAATTAGACTTTTTACATAGTAGCTCAGAGCTCCAAAAGTGAGCCTCACAGCTAACAAGATGAAAAGTGCATCACCTTTGAAACCTAGACTTGGAGGTCGCACTGCACCATTCCTGCCATGTTCTATTGGTTGTAAGCAAGAAGAATCTTCCCATATTCTAGGGTAGGGACATTAGATTCCATCTCTTGATAAGGAGGAGACGCAGTTGCCATATTCTAGAAGAGCATGCAGAACAAGAAATATTGGAAAATACAATATTTGGATATACAACCTGCCCTAAGTATGATAGAAAAAGGAAGAGTAGAACAAGGAAGGGAGATGTATTCTAGGGACATGAAATGGGGGAGGTTCCAATATTAAGTAGGATAAAAGGGTAGTCCTTAGTTAGAAGATGAAATTTGAATATAGATATGGTGGAAGCTATCTGGAGGAAGAGTTCCAGATCAAGGGAGTAATATAGCTGGCATGTGCAAGCAGAAGCAAGCCGCCAGGGTGGCAGAAGTAGGGTGAGCAAGGGGTGAGAGTACTAGGAGACTAGATTGGAGAAATAAAGAGGGACCCGACCCTGTGCTGCATTACAAGCCATTGTGAGAACTTTGGCTTTTACTCTGAAATGGAAAGCCACTGCAGAGTTTTGAGAAGACAAGTGCTAATGATCCGACTTTATTTTGAAAGACTCATTCTAGCTACTGTGCTGAGAGTGGGACAAAGGGAGACAAGGATGGAAGCAAGGGGACCGGTTAAGCGGCCACTGCAGAACCCAGGAAAGAGACAACGGGGACTTGGCGTGGAGGGGACGTGGCAAGAACTGGCTAGATTCTGAATGTATTTCAGAGATAGAGCCAAGAGGATTTCCTAACACATGGTGTGTGAGAGAAAGAGAGGAACTCAGGGTGACTCCAAGGCTGTTACCTAAGCCATTGGGAGGATGGAGTTGCCACCCACGGAGGTGAGAAGCCTCAGGTAGAGCAGAACCAGCAATTGGAAGTTCAACTTTGAGTGTCTGTTAGACATCTTGGTGGCTTGAAATGGGAAGTAGGAAGTTGGAATTTGGGAAAGAAGCCTGGACTAAAGAGGAAGCTTTGAGGGTTGTTGGCATCTAGATCAAAGCCAAAAGACGGGGTGAGGTCACCAAGCAAATGAGTGTACAAGGATCAAGCACTGAGCCTTTCCAGATTTCAACTTTAAGATATGTGAGTACTTTCCTTGGGCCAGGCATTTCCTAGGCTCTAGGGACTGAGGAGATGAGACAGAGCCCTTGCTTCTGGGTAACTCGGACCCTATTCTTAGGGACAGGCGTAGAAACTGATCATTTCAACATCTTGGCAAAATGCCCCCACAGAGGTACCCCCAGAGCTATGGGAATCCTTGTGTATGGGATGCATTCACCCAGCCTAGAGGTAGACAGCCAGTGGCTTTCTGGAAGACATAAGCCTACACCAAAGCTCAGGAAATAGGAAAATCCAAATGAAAGAAGAGAAGGCTGTTCCAGACAGAGGGGCTAGAACAAGCTATGGCAGGGGAGTGCGCACAGCAGGTTGAGTTAAGAGAATCACAAGCAGTTTGATACATAACTTATGTGAGGGGGCACAGAGAGATGGGGCTGAAATTGCCAGCAGGGGCCTCGTAGCAGAAGAGGAGGCAGGTATTTGTCAGGTTAAGGAGTTTGGATTTTAATCCAAGGGCCATGGGAGCCATCGAAGGGAGCAGGATTTTTTAAGGAAGATTTGCATTTCAGATCTGGGAGAGATCGGAGCAGCTAGGCGGCCAGGACAGTAATTCAAGTAAAATATGGGACGGCCTGAACCAGAAGACTGGGCCCAGAGCCCAGACAAGCCCACACACTTTCTCTGCATGTAGAGCCATGAAATCAGCTTGTTCTCTTTGGCATGAAAACTTGAGTCTCTCAATATATATTTTAAGTTCAATTATTTGAAGTAATGTATGAATCGTCCTGAATTGAGAGTCAAAATGCCCAGATTCAAGTCCTGTCACATTCATTAAGTATTTGGGTGACCTCAGGCAGGTCACTCCTCCTCCTGGGCCTCCATGTCCACATCTATGCAGTGAGAGCGAGGGGGTTGCTCGGAATGATCAGAGAGCCCTTCTGTCGCTGATATTCTGGGAGTCTAAAGAGGAACCGATGGGCGGGGCCAGCTGGGCCTCCTCCCACGCATCATGCCCGTGGTTAGGTCTCAAGTTCTAGCAGCCATGATTGGCCAGGGGTCTTGGGCCCGCAAGAACCCAAGGAGGCCTGACGCAGATTAACTTCACCTGTGGACAGATCTGGGTCTCAGTCAGAGGTTTCCCATCTCGGTTGCACATTAGAATTACCTGGGGAAGTTTTAAAAACACCAGTGCCCAGGCTATATTTCAGATCAATAACATCAGAATGGCTGGGGGTGGGACCCAGCGATCAGCATTTCCAGTTGATTGCAATATACTTTACAAGGTGAGATCCACTGGTCTGAGAAAACCCATGGAGTCCCCAGCGTGTGCCCTGCTTGTGCCCACAGACCTGTCGCCGTACCTGGTCTGCTGGCTGCCCCTCAGATCTACCCCCGCTGATGGAACACAGCCACATTGCAATCGAGGGGCCGTGATCTTGAACTGCAGAGTCCTCCCTCTTCCCCATCCTGCTTCCCCCAGCCAAATCCTCCCACCTTCCCCCACTACAAAAGAAAATCCTAAGCATGCCAGCAAATGCAAGAGATGTGGGCTGGAGAGTGGGGTGTCTGAGGGCCCTGTAACCCCCACCATGGTGGTCAGAAGAGCAGCGGGTTTGGGGAAGATGAGGGAAAGCAGAAAGGGGTGACTTTGTGATGGAGAGAAAGAAGAGAAGCACGTTCGTCCCAGTCCTATCCAGACAGCCCGTTGTCATAATGAATGGAACCAGCCCAGTAGGGCCACCAGAAGGTATCTGGTTATTAAAGCTCCATTAAGACTATTTAAGGCAACGAGGAACAGCTGTGAGGAATATGACGCGGCCTAATGAAGAGCAAACATTTGTTCATTTTTCCAGCTCTGGACGGACACGCCGTGTGTCTGGCTTTTGTGGGGAGGCCTGCGTTGCCATCTAGCTCTTAGCCATCTGGGGGTAATGTGATGCTGGGCTGTCATTCTCCTGATGGGGCAGAGCCACAGAGATGGACCCGTCAGGTCACCCCAGGGGCCCCTTCTCCTCCCAGAGCCACCTGAGCAGAAGGGAGTACACCTCACTCCTCCCACAAATTCTTTTCTTCTCAGTTGTTAACAGAGTCACAGGACATCCCACTGCAGGTGACCCCAAGGGATTCCTGTCCAGCTCCTCAATTCATAGATGAGGGTGATTCCGGGGAGGGGCACGAGGAATTAGTGGCAGATGCCCAAGGCATGAATGAGAAATTCCTCAACTCTGGGAACCCACGATGGCCAAAATGGGAAGACCTGGGCTCCGCCTGCTCATGTCACTGCCCCCCACCTATCCCCCAGAAGAACAAAAGAAGAAAATGAGCCATTCCAGGGTGTGGCCAAAAGGAATGAGTAACCCATGTGGTTTCAGACTTTGGAGTTTTTACAGCAGGAAAGAGCTCTTCTGGAAGAGACTATCAATTCAGTCTTTTCCTTTTAGCCTATTTTTACCCTTCCACTTATAATACTGTTTGTGACATGACAAACGGTATTTTTTAGTGTTTAATACAGGAAACCTTCCAGCCAAGTGAGCGATTTTCAGGTGGTTCTGTAGGAAAATCCCTTGACTGGCAGTCAAGGCCTGGTTCTCAGTCTGCTGCTGAGATTCCGGTGGTCATGGGCAAGACTCTTCCCTCTCTGAGTCCCATGTTCACCTGTGAAATGTCCGACTGCATACTACATGCTTAGCGTGGAATTCCGAAGACTGATAGTATATGCTTCCACTGTGTAAACATTCATCTGGCCAGAAACACTGACTGAGTGCCTACTATGTACCTGACACCATTTAAGGCACGGGAGATAGAAGCTAAATAAAGAAAATAAAGACCCTATTTTATTTTTATTTTTTTATTTTAACAACAAGTATTTACATAGCAAAAGACCCTATTGTCAAGGATGCTCATGGTCTGGCCACACCATGTACTTATGTCACAGAATCCTAGTTAAAACGCTTTGCAGACACATGCATCAGGACAGTGCAGGGCAAAGGAGGTTTGGGTGGCGTTATTGTAGTTTATTTTCACTTTTCATCCACTCTTCTTACCAAGATCAACCAGGAGCTTCACAGAAGATGAGATGCTGAGTTGAAGAAAAGCAGAGGATGGGTAGAGGAAAAGCAGGTGTAACGATGGGAGCTACATGTGCAAGGCTTGGAAGCATGAGGAATTGCATTGCTACAGCCAGCTTTTGGAAGGGAAACAAAGATTCCTGCCTAGGAAAAGATAAATAAAGCTGAAACTAGTTGGGGAAATAATTAGGAATCTTATACCCCTTGCACAGTTCTCCTGAACAGCATTGACAAGGTTATAATCATGGCCTTTGACAATCTTCCTCATTACCTGAGCTGACTTCAAGTTTAGGGGACAGTTGTTGGCCCAGAGACAGTCACCCAGAAGCTCATGCGTGATGATGGACATGATCTGTAGGTGGCTGGAAGTCTACAGCTTGGGATGGGACACGGGGATCCCCAAATTGTGTACTGAAAGCTGAGAGGAATATAGGTACTCTCATATGAGCCTCCTTATTAAGCTATAGACTTCCGGAAGGTAGGGAATTTGTCATTTAAAACAGACCTTGTAGTTTTTAATTGGGTCTTTTAAAGAGTGCTTTGTGACTCTACATGCAGACATGCACTCAACTGTTCTGCCTCGATCAAAGCTCCTGGCACAGACAAATACCCTCATCTCGCTGCAATCTGATTTTCTACTTAGCTTCACCAGCAGAACTCATAAATTACTGCCTATTTAGTGACATGGTGCACAATAATATTTGCTCTCTTGATGCCACTCTGAGTAGACGTCATTAGTCATCCCCTCCTGCCTTCTCTGTCCACATTTATAATCCCTAAGGCATGTGCTTTTCAGCACCGAAGGTGGCATTTGTTGAAAGCTTGGCCTCTGCCAAGGCCACCACTAACGCCTACCACACCTCAGAATGAAATAGCAAAAGGTGTACATGTCTAAGATAATTGACTGTCACCTTCCAGAAATGTCCATAGTATACAGAGAAATCTATAGTGTCTGCCCTATGCATGGTGTTTCCTTAGATGTGGTGCTCTTGTATTGTGCACAACCTGCACAGCCATCTGTAGAGGCCCTTGCTGGCCATCAGTTGGCCACAGACTTCAGTAAGTGTGGGTGTTAACTGAACCCATGGACCACAGTTGAGACCAGATGTTAGGCTCCCAACAGATCAAGAGACTCTTTCCCCCTCCCTGAATATATTCTTACCTGTACCTAGAGTGACCAAATTGTCCCAGTTTTCCCAGAATGGTCCCAGTTCTAAAACTGAAAGTCCTGCATCCTGAGAACCCCTTTGGGCCAGGACTGGATGTTGCAGAGGGTCCCCATCTTTCTTTTTGTGACAATAAACTGGATGCTTGTGGTCAAAGGGGAGAAGAGAGTAAATTCTGGGACTGGGTCAAAAAAGGCTCAGTATCATATCCTTGGGACAGAGTAAGATGGAAGAGTCTCTGAGCACCTACTATGTGCCAGGCATTGTGCCAGGTGCTGTGGGCAGTATCTCAAGGAATCATTAATCATCACAAAACTCTGGAGGGTATATTATTTTTTATTTTTTAAAAATTTGCATATTATAAAATACACTTTGGGAGAGGGTAAAGTTTTATGAATTTTAACAAATGCATAGAGTCATGTAAACACTGACACGATCAGGATACATTAGTTCCATCAGCCAAGAAGTTCCCCTGCTCTGCCCCTATGTAGTTAAATCCTTCTCCACCCCCTAACATGAAGGGTGTGTTATTGACTTTGTTTTCAGAAAAGTTCATCGAGACTTAGAGTGGTGAAATGATTTGCAGTAAAAATATTCAAACGCTCTAGTCTGTCTTCCTTTTGCAAAGCCCTGCCTTTCCCCTGACTTATACACACAGTATGCAAGAGGTATTTCTTGACAAGATGAATGAATGAATGAAAAACCCAGGTAAAATGGCACCTGCTTGGTGAAGACTCTCTGGACTCTTCCCTACACTAGGAGAGTACAGAGCTGGGCAAGGGAAATCCTGGCGAGCTGGACTGGTCATGGAGGAGGCGGGCCCTCGCTGTGCCCTGGAGCATCAGCCGGGAACTGCCTGATCAGCAATCCCTGGGCCTGGTTTTGCTGCGCCCCAGGGCACATCATATCCAATTATCTCTGGGGACACAGGCAAGCCAGGGGGAGTCGAGGGCGGGGATTGCAGCTGACAGAGGCTGCTGAGGATAGTGGGGTGAACAGCAAGCCAAATGGACCAGTACACCCTCAGCCTTGGATCAGAGGTGAGCTGCTCTTGGAAGCTTTGTGTTCTGACATCTCACTATTTTAAGCATAACTCAAAAAGGCTTAGGTGCAAAAAAGAAGTATGGCAAGCTTCAGATAGGACACTCTTAGCTCAGTAGAGCCAAACAAGGAAGTAGAAGAAGGAATTAGCCAAGCAGGCAGTGGGGATCATTCTCAGTTCTGAGTGGGGAAACTGAGGCAGGTTGCACAGTCCTGTGGACTGAGTCAGCACCACAGGATATAGGAAGCCTGTGACTTTTGACCATGTGGTCTGAGCCTCCCACTGGCTGCAGGGGGTCTCAGCTCTGTGGCTGAGAGGGTGGGCTGCAACCACAGGGAGAATTAGTCTGGGGCAGACAACAAATGATCGTCTTATTCTAAAATCTGTGAAGGTTATCAAAGATGAAGGGAAACTCGGACTTAGGGGGGAGGAGAGGTGAAGGGCAACATACATAACCTAAACATCTGTACCCTTATAATATGCTGAAATGAAAAAAAAAAAAGGTGAAGGGAAGGTTCCAGTGGCAAGTGCTCTCAGCCATTTACCGTGATGCTGGTGCCGGTTCAGCCTTCTCCTTTTAAAAAATCTCCAAAGCATTCCCACTGAATTATAATAAAACTCACATTCTTGACCATGATCCACAGACCTTGTCTGAACAACCCTCCCTGTGCCCCAGTGACATTATGTGTCATTTCCTGCTCTTATTCTCTCTGCTTCAGAGAGCTTCGAGTTCTAGAACACAACAGGCTCATTTCATCCCAGAGCCTCTGCACTTGCTGCTCCCTCGGCCTGCAACATTCTTCCCCTGCTCTTGCCATAGCTGGCACTTGCTCATCATTTAGTTTTCAGCTGAAATGTGTTGGCCAGAGACCAGCAGGGACACACCTGGAGTTGAACAAGTTGGGCTTGTTACTCGTTGAGGCAAGATAAAGCCACAGCTTGGGACACTGTGAGGCCTCTCAGGAAGAGGATCTTAGAAAAGACTCAAGGAATGTGGGCTGATTAGGCGATTTTGGAGAGGGTTTAAGGAAGTGAGGCTTTGTTCGAGGTTGGATGCTATTAGGAAGTGGCATGATTGGTGTTTTAATAAAGCTTGACTATAAGAAGGGAAGACTAGATGGAGGCTAGACCTGTAATTGGCAAAGAAGCAGGGGTCACTCGTATTAGCCACAACAGGGAGACGTTTGATCACTTTTTTGGCTTGGACGATGTTTGCATTTTTGTCTCTGTTCAGATATGACTTGCTTTTGTTTCATCCCTTCATGGTCTCGGAGCGGCCTTGCCTGATGCTGGTGTTCTGTGGATTGTTTCTGCTCAGCAGGAGAGCACCAGGCCCCGCCGTCAGGGGCTGCCCAAACCACCCTATCTAGAGTGGTCCCTCGCCCCTGGTCACTGTCTAGGCCAGCAGCTGGCATCCAGATGGTCACTGCGGCCCCAAGGACGTGGACCGATCATGGGAGGGAGGGAAGACAGACTCACTCAAAGTGCATTCTTGGGCGAGTCATTTCCTGTCTCTGGAACTCACTTTGCTGAACTATAAAATGAGCCGATAATTTTCTCAAAAGATACTTCCAAATTTGACTTTTGAGGATTCTATAAATACCATGGCTCAGCTCTCCAGGGACAAGGACATCCCCAAATACATCTTTTGGACTAAAAAAAAAAAAAGACTGCCTTGGAAAAGCAACACTGTTGAAGAGTAGGAAACATTTCCATGCTCGGAGAGAAAGGTAAAAATAGAGCTCAAAACTCTGAAGAGAAGAGAATGAGGAAAGGAAAGCGGAGATTGATAATGGATGAATATAATGAGGTGGCAATTTTGGCTTCAAAAGAATGTGATTAGCGCCTAATGACTGCCACCATTCCCCGGTCAATCTACTGTAACTAGCCGCTAATGTAGAAATAATGCCCCTCAGCAGGTTCGCTTTGAAGATGGAGCTGAGTCTCCCTCTCATACTTTTACCCCCTCGTATTTTTTTCCTTCGAGAGAGATTATCCCCTATTAGATTGCAGCTCCCTAAAAAGGGAAATAGATGTGTGATCAAAGTCTGCCAATCAGGGGGCCATTACCACTGCTCCTGGGCTGCTCTCTTAGGCATCGCCTCCCCCCCTTTGTGGACACCGTCACAGCCCCAGCCCCCTCGGCCTCCTTCAGCCCCCACGAGGCAGAGGCAGAGGCTTCGGGGGCTGTGGCAGGGACCTGCCTGGGTTCCTACGGAAAGTGCCACTCACTTGCCACAACTGTTTTGTCCGGCTTAGGACCGTCAGGGGATGGCTGCATGCTGGGGCATGGCCTCGATGGTCAGAAGACCCCAAACTGTGCTATTTAAGGACCCTGGGAGGGGACAGGAGGGACCTTCATCAGATCCCTGCAGATTGTCACAGCACAGGGAATGCACTTACCCCCTGGGCCCCATGGAGGGCACAGGCAAAACACAGGCGGCAGGAAGCTTGGGGAGGTAGTAAGATCTCTGCCACTGAGGGTGTCCACGCAATAGACACTGTGGATTGGCTTATCAGCTGCTTCAAAGGCCACTGTGGACAGGAACACAACTAGGCAATTTTTAAGGCCACTTACACCCACTTCTGAGATTCCAGGATCTCTGCCTTCTGAGTGCAGAGAAGCCACCTCATTCACTAATTATTTCCCTCAGTCATTCATTCCAAAAGGGCCATTCGAACACATGTGAAGTGCAGAGCCAGCACTGGGTTCCAGAGATAGTCGTGAATAAGATGCTACCCTTTCCCCAGAAGATCCCAGGGCCAAGTTTGGAAACAGAGAGTTAAATTATTAGATGGAAAGAAGTTCATATAATAATAGAAATAACTGACTCTAACTGGGGATGCAGTGGGATGAGGGAAGGGTAACAGAGAAGGTTCCACAAAGATGCTTGAACTGGGTTTTGAAGGATATGTAGGAGTTTGCCAGGCAGACTCACATGGAAGAGAATTTCAGGCAGAGGAAAAAGCATGTGTAAAGTCTCTGAAATTTAAAATACCTTGTAATTGGCATATCAATATAAGGGCAAGAAGTGAGGCTGGAGGGCATTTGGGGTGAAGTCATAGAGGACCTTGTGTTAGAGAGTTTAGAATTTATCCTGGTGACAATAGCAAGGGCAACAAGTGGGTCCTCTTACATTTTAGAAAGATTTTTTTGATTACAGTGGAGAATGGATTGGAAGGAACAAAACCAAAGCAAAAGAAACCAGTGAGGAGACTCATGGGAAAGTATTTTTCCAGGTAAATTCACTATTTGCAAGCATCACAAGTGCACATTAGTATCACCTGGAGAGCTTTGAAAACTGCCAATGCCTGTGTCCCAGATCACTTTAATTGGTCTGGGCTATGGCCTTGGCTTTGGGGGTTTTATTAAAGCCTCCGAGGTGATTCTGATGGGCAGCCATAAGGAGACCTTGTGCTAACTGCAACCCAAACCCTGGCACGTAGCAGGTACTAAATAATTTTTTTTTCAAAAAATTAGTATGAAAACATTCAGATTGTCCTGCTCTTGGCTTCGCCCCACTTTCAGGGGGATACGTTTGGAGGAACAGTTGGCTTTTATCGCAGAGGGTTTCAGATACAAAATCCTCTCCCAAAAGATCGGCTTGAACATCAGCAAATCCAGAGCGACCACTGAGACCAGCAACCTCCCCTGGACATGCAGAGATTAGACCTGGCAAGCTGCCTGGAGGGCTGGGGCTCCCTGGGTGGCTGGAGGATGAGGCCGGGCTGGAGTCTGAGTTCTAAGAGTTACGTGCAAAAGTGAAAACCATTGGCAGTCGAGACATGGCCTGGGCTGATGGCAAGTGGTATGCAGGGTAATGGAAGAAGAGGAGGAAGAGGTGGGAGAGAAAGAGGAAGAAGAGGAAATTGAGAGATAAGCACTCCCTTTGTAAAATGAGCACTTTTCTATTAATACCTTCGTAACACTTTTACCGTACCCAAATCCAGGGCAGATACTGGTGCCCAACCCCTGTTTTGCTCTCCTCCAAGACGCCTGTCTAAGGGTGTTGGACACACAAAGAACAAAATTCTGATCCATTAATAGCTGGGGAGGCACTTTACTATCCCAGCCTAAGCCCTTGGAAAAACTAAGTTTGAGAATTAAGCTTTAGTTCTTAGCCCGAGGAGCCCAGGCAAGGACCTCCTTCCTGTGCCCCCGTCAATCTGGAGTGGCTGAGTCACAGAATGAGCAGCAATTCCACTGTGTGGATGAGGATCATGGCCCTGCTTCTAGTATAGTGGTTGGCAAACTGTAGCCGCAGGCTAAACCCAGCCCAACACCTGTTTTTGTAAATAAGGATTTATTGGAACACAGCCATGACCATTTGTTTGCTTTTTATCTGTGACTGTTTTCACTCTCCAACAGCAGAGTTGAGTATGAGTAGTTGCAACAGAGACTACATGGCCCACAAAGCTCAAACTGCTTGCTAATCCAGCCCATTACAGAGAAACCTTGCCAAGTCCTGCTGTGGAAAGGACCCATCCAGGCTGGCTTAACACATGAAGCAAGAAAGGTGGCTCCAGGCATGTGCGCTGGACTTCTAATAGGCAGTGTCCTGCCTGCCAGTAAAGCATGGCTCACTGCGTGGCTGAATTTCTGGGCAATCTGGTTACAGGCTCCACCCAGCTTAGGACGGACCCGGGAGTGAATAGGTGGGCATAGGCAAAGCTGGAGTATTAAGATGAAGGGAAGACCCTCTCTCCTGCTTCGCTGACAGAGAGCTGTGTAGACTGAAGATGTTGCACATTCAGTCTCAGAAGCAAGGCAAGGGCCATGAGTGGGATATTCAGCCTGTTCTACCAGAGGCAGGTGGAGACAGTAATCAAAACATGGCCTGACCTTCATGCTTCTGCGGCTTTTCTAAAGCTGTTCCCATGCCCGTAAGTGCCCATCTCCTTCACTATGAAATAACTGACTGCGCCCTCCCTGTGTTTCCATGCCACTGGGCTCATAACTCTTGTCAATCTGCCCACGTTTGTTGACTCATCTGCCTTGCCTGTGGTCACCATCCTCTTAAACTGATTGATGACTCCTGTTTCCTCCCTCTCCCTGAGCCCTGGACGTCTATGTCCAACTTCCTACTCAGTATCTCCGCTTGGGTGTCTAACAGACTTCTCCAACTCGGCTGCCGGTATTAGTATTGTTATTGTTATTTTGGCCATGTTATTAATAAAAAGCACGCAACTAAACATCCTGCAAATAATCACTTTCTCACACATTCACTGCCACCACCCTGGTCCAGGAGTCCAAGGTACCACTGTCTCTTGCCTCTCGCCTATTGTCACAACTTCCCAGCTGGTCTCCTTGCTCTCTCCGGGACTCTGCTAGAACCTGTATTCCACACATGAGCCAGAACGTACTTCATAAAACATGAACCAGAGCAGGCGATTCCCTGCCCAAAACCCTCTCATGGCTTCCTCATCACACTTAGAATCATGCCCAGTTCTTTAACCAGGAACAACGATGCCTTAGATAACCTGGGTCCCCATCTGCTCCAGATGCTTCCATCGCTGCTCCCCCTCCCCCACCTCACTGTAGTCCTTGAATGTGGCCATTTGGTTGCTGCCTGATCATCTTTGCATCTGCTGTTCCCTCTGCCTGGAAAGGACTTCTTACTTTGCTTGGTGTGACTGGCTCATTAGCATCCTTAAGGACTTAGAGTAGCCCACCCTGTCCGTGGTTTTGGTTTCCACAGTTTAAGTTACCTATGCAGTCAACCATGATCTGAAAATATTAAGATATTTTGAGAGAGACTACAATCACATAACCGTTATTACAATATATTGTTATAATTGTTCTTTTTAATGATTATTTATTGTTAATCTCTTACTCTGCCTAATTTATAAATTAAACTTTATCATAGGTATGTACGTATAAGAGAAAAACACAGTATATGTACAGTGCGACACTATCCCCACCACTATCCCCAATTTGGGGATGGTTTCAGACATCCCCACTGGGGGCCTCGGAGCGTATCCCCCGCGGACGAGGGGGGACTACTATGACTGACATGTTAACTTCTCGGAGAGGCTCTCCCAGACTGTGTAATCTGAAATAATTCTCACTGGTCATCACTATCCCTTTATCCTATTTTATTTTCTTCATAGCATTTTCACTATCTAAAAATATGTTTCCTTGTTCATTTGCTACATTTCCCAGTTGACTGGAAGCTCAAGGGGGACTTGTCTGTTTCTCTGTATGCAGCACCTACAGCAGTGCCCGGCACATGTTAGGGGCTCAGTAAGTGTCTGCTGAGTGTATGAATGAATGAATGAATGAACACACGACTACTGGACCCGACCGTGAGCTCACGACACACAGACGACTCAGTAACACTTGAGCCCATGAACGAGTGAATAGGTTCATGAAAGGACCAGAGTCTATGCTCTTCCCCGGCCCCATCCAAGGACACGCAGCCCTGTGCTCTGTGTTCCATCACAGTGGGTCTCAGTTTCCCCAATAGTTCATCTACACCTGGATAAAGCTCCTATCCCAGGCCACTCTAACTACCCTGTCCTTGCTTTTTAGGCCTTACCAGAGGGGCAGACAGCTTCGTGGGACACAGCCAAGGAGGACGAGAACCGCAATAAGAATCGATACGGGAACATCATATCCTGTAGGTGCCCTTCTGGGGGGCAGGTGTCGAGGACGTGGGGGAAAGAAGCCATTACTGTTCTTTACCCAGAATTCATTACCAAATATTACTTTATGTTGCCAGCTTTGGGTCCACATGCCAAGCTGGGAGCTTTATGCAGCCTTCTTGTCACTGCTCAGCCTGGACGACAGAGCATGGCTGACCTCAGCCAGAGGGCGCGGGCAGGGAGCTGGGTCCAAGCAGAGCAGAACCGCGAAGCCTCCTGGGGGAGAGCCTCTGCAGGCTGGGGCTCGCCTAGCATTGCCTGCTCAGCAATTCCCAAGGGTTGTCACAGAGAAGACCCCACAGCTGGGTGGGTGGCTGAGCTCTGAGTTCCCAGAAGCTCCTGTAATTCAGAGGAGTAACTTGGCACCAATTTGGGGTGGGAAGCATGGGAGGGGCCAGCAACACCTGGGCAGGAGAACATTGCTCGCCCAAGAAGGCGAAGTCCCAAGTAAGGATCAGTGCTCAGGAGTCAGAAACTGGCATAAGCCCAAGGGTTTGGGGGGAAGCCAGCTCAGAGCCCAAAGGAGCCCAGAGCTACTCTGATCACACAGATTCCCCACCATAGTAAGGCAGGGACTCTAAGGTGAGGGCCTGCGGTCAGGGCCTGCATCAGCGCAGTGCTGGTCACACTGAGCTTGTGGGGGAAAGCATGTTCTTGTGCAGAGCTGGGGCAGGGCATGGCCTTTTGCTCAACAGTGAGTGTTACCACTCCTGTAGGCACCCCAGTGAGTGACCTGAAGTAGTTAGAGCTCTCTAAAGTCAAACTGCCTAGGTGTCTATCCCACCCGTGCAAGTCATCTGACTTCTCTAAACTTTAGTTTCCTTGTCTTTAAAATGATGAAGATACTGGAGATAGAGTCATTGCAAAAATGTACCTAAAACACTTGGCCTAGGACCTGGCACCGTTACTCTTAGCCATAGGGTTACTTTCTTGAGGTCACTTATGAGCAGGGTGGATATATCATTCCACTTTATTTTAACCAGCATTCACTGAACACCTCTGTGGGGGGCATGGAATAAGCCAGGTTAGTGGGGAGGGCCAGGCATGACCAGATGTCCACTTTGGAAGGGTCACTAGGGTAGCAGATGCAGATGGTGGATTAGACTGGAGGAGGCTAGAGGCAGAGGGATTAGTCAGAAAACTACTGCAATGGTCCCAGCAAGGTTTAATGAGGCCTGAACCAAGGCAGTGTCAAAGACTTGGGTGTGACTGGAGCATGGTACTCAGTTCTTGGAGGTGAGGAACAGAGAGGCTGCCATAGAACTGAACACCATGCGTAGGTCACACATAAGTATGTCGCTGCCAAATATTGGTATGTGCAGCCTTCACCAGAGGCACAGAGAGGACAAAGTTATCTCATACAAAATGCTGAGCACAAATTCTGACTAGAACAGGAGTCTACAAGGCCTTTGTCTGACTCAGTGTAACCAACCCGGACCTTTTGACATCTCACCAATTGTGCGGGGAGCGTCCCTGGGTCTCAGCGCCCAGGGTAACCCAGTTCAGCCCAAGGAAAGAAGAAAGGATACACTGAATGACAAATTATTTCTAGCACAGTTTAGAGTTTTGTTTTGTTTTGTTTTAACTGTCTAGACATTGCCTAAGAAAAAAACTTGGAGAAAGAAAGAGTAAGATACAGGCAGATTGTAAAGGAAGAAAGAGGCAGAAGTTTTAGCTTAGCTGTTTCCTGTGCTGATTTAGGAATGGGCTATGAATGGTGGAACTAATCAGAAAACATTTATAATTTGTCTCTTGAAAGATGGTAATTCAGACAGCAAGATTTCTTGCAAGTGAAGCGTCGGAAAGAGATATTCAAACAGTCAGCAAATGTGTATTAAGACTTATGACACGTGGGCCTCCTCTGAGCAGACCCTGGACTGGACGCTGGGAGATGCAGTCCCCGCTCCCAGGAGTCTCCCCCTCTGGCCACAGGTGGCTACTTGCTCTGACTTGTCCCCAACATCCTCTGCTCCCCTACCTTGCATACTGCGCCCTGACATACCTGCTCACTTATTCATTCTCCCTGTCGGATTGTGAGTTCAGATAGGTCCACAAATTACAGGCTATGTGACCTTAGGCAATCACTCTCATTTTTAGTCTCTGTAGAAATGGGTTTAACAATGTCTTCCTCCTAGGGATGTTGCACAGATAAGAAAAAAAATGGCTAGAGCACAGTGAAGGATACTTGAGAGACAGGATATCCAGGCTAGGCCACATGTCCAGGCCCAAGCCTATGAGAGGGAGCCACAGGTCAGAGGTCATGCTATATATCTCCCCAGCCTCCTTCCTTATTGCTCCATAACTAATTTGGCCCCCACTTTCTACCTTTCTGATCCCTGACAGAAGCCAAAAGGACCTCTTTAAAACATGAATTGGATGATGTCGTTTTCCTACTAAAAACCCTTCAAATGGTTTCCCTTCGCTCTTGAGCTCTCCTTGTGGAAAAGCCCTCAGCTATCTTTCCAGGGTCATTTCCCATTATGCCCTCTCCATCCCAGCCTCCTCAATTAAGGCCCTCCACATGGGCCTTCCTTCAGTCCCTGAAGCATTCCGTGCCCTTTCATGCCACAGGGCCTTTGCATATTCTGTTCTTGCTATCAAAGTGCCCTTCCCTCCTACCTTCTTCCTGCTAAGTTCTGTGTATTCTTCAGCCCTCAGCTCAGTCATCACTTCCTTAGGGAATTCTTCTGACCCTTTAAATGTGGTCATAACCCCATTATCCACTCCTAGAGCACAATGTACGCCTTCTCCTCCGCCCCCATCATCATTGTGACTTGAGAGGGATTTGGATGCCTGTTGCCACCCTGTCTCCCTCAGTTGAATAGATGCTTTGTGACAGCAGGACCACGACTACCTTCCACTTCTGTTTCCCCAAACCTGGCGTCTGGCTGGTGCCCAGGAAATAGCGACTGAGGGTGGGAAGGACTCCGAAGGGTGTGAGCAGTGGGTCTCCCCACTTTACGAGAACACCCAGAAAGGATGGATGGAGAAAGGCTGGGTGACATGACACCTGGCTCAGAGGTTCCAGTAGGGAGGAAGATATTAGCCTGAACAAAGAGATTGCAGAGACAGGACACAGGAGGGAGAGAAAGAGGAGGCCAGTCCACCCCACCCCACCAGAGGGGCTTCTGAATCAGGAAGTGAGGACAAACAATGCCGGGGATTACAACCCCATCGCTGGGGCTGCAGAAGATAATGCTACGTCCCATCTACATCCCCAGCCTCATCCCCTCCCTGTGCAGCGACACACAGCTGGCAGCGTGGGCGTCCAGGGCCAGGACAAGGCTCAGCCCAGCGGGGCACTGAGGGTGTGCACTCAAGGAGGCGCTGACGCCCGGCTGTCAGTTGGCCCAGCACGCGTGCGCCCCTCCTCCAAGCCTGTGCCCAGGGCCCTCATGTGTCTCGGCTGCCCTGGCCGCATCTCTGCCTGGGGACTTGCTCCAAAGCTGAGGAAGGGTGCTCTGCCCAAACACAAGGCAGCCTGCAAACTCTGAAGGATCGACACCCCCAGGAGAAGCCCTCAACCATGAAATTCCCCAGCATCCCCACTGTTCCACGAAGTGTGTGTTCTACACCTTCTCCCTGAGTTCCCCCGGGGATTAGGCTGCAGTTGCCCACGGCAGTAGCAGACTCGAAATCTCACCCTGTATTATTGGCTGCCTTCTCCCCCTGTCTCACTTCCCCCTTCCCTGCTGGCGTTCCCTCCTCCTCCGTGAACTACTCGCCCTGGCATCCTTGTCTTACTCTACTCCTAGGAAACCCACCTTAACGATACTACCCTGATGGGTTTAAATAAACCTGAATCTCCTTTCTAATTTAAGGGTCAGTAATTCTGCAACAAATCAGGGCTGGCGTGGGCCTGCATTTAGTGCTGAAAGGAGACAGTGCCGAGGTAACCAGAGGATTTAGAAAGCAGCACAAGACGTAATGAGAAACAAAAAAAAAAGGAAAGGGGAAAAAAAAGGCCCTGGAATTGAAATGGGAACGGTAAAAAAGAAACAGCCCGGAGGAATGGGAAGTGTTCCTGCCCTTGTATGTGTCCCTCCCAAAGGCAAAGCCTGCTGCGGCTTGATAAATAGAAATATTCTTGGCGCAAGAAGAAAACCGGGTGTGATTAGCATCTTAAGGAACCCAGAGCACCGCGAGGCTGGAGTGCAGGACAAAGGCCCGGGCCAGTGAGAGCAGAACGGATTAAAGGGAAGAGTAGGAGGAAGGGCAATGCCTACAAATGAAACAAAGAGAGACCTTGGCAAAACAGCCCCTTTCTTCCAAATGATTCTATTTAGAACTTAGTAATGGAGATGGTGGGGTTTCTAGGGAGTGGAAATGGAAAGGAAGTGAAAGGGAAGGAAATGAATGGGAAGAATAAGCACCAAGAGTCGTTTGCTTTCAAGTAGCTCTAGGGCAGAGACTGCGGCCAGGGGGATTTCAAGGATACCAAAGATTGCCCCTGTGCACGTTCTAGCGGTGCTCCCAGGACTGGCAGGAAGGAGCTGCCACTGAGAAGAGGAAGTGATCACAGGGCTTGCAATCGGTATAAAATGAGCTCCCTTCTGGGATCAGTTGGGATCCCAGCAGGAAGCAGATGGGACCCTCAAACAGGGTAATTGGAGGAGAATTAATCAGGAGATTCTTTATAAAGGTGTGCTCTAGATGGAGAAAGACTCCCAGGGATGGTGCAGTACCCCAGAGCTAAATTCTACCCCAAGGCCACTGAGGGCAGAGAGAGGTTGCTAGGACCCAGAGAGAGACAGACAACCTGACCAGGGTTGCGACCTTCAGTGGGGATTCAGCCACCCATGGTGACCCCAACAAAGGGAGCAGAAGGAATAAGTACCTCCACCCCACGCTCCTCCCTGCACCCCATCTTCTGCCTATGCTGTCCATAGGCTGACCCCAACCCGCAGCCAGAGAACAGGGGAATCTGTTGACCTAGTCCCATGGTTCTCAAAGTGTGGTTCCCGGAGCAGTGGTGTCACCTGGGAACTCATCAGAGATGCTAATTCTTGGGCTCCACCCGAGACCTATTCAATGAGAAACTGTGGGGCCAGGGCCCGGAAGTCTGTACTTTTAAAGCCCCCCAGGTGATGCCGCTGCATGCGTGCGCACGTTTGACAATCTCCCGTCTTGTCCACAGAGATCAGCCTCCTGAACTAGAAAGCCGAGTAGAGAGGATGAGAGAGGGTCTGAGGGCACACAGGCCATCTGCACATTTCTGACACTTCTTTTCTCCCAGTCCAAGAAAAGCCACTGAGCTCAGGTGTATTGGAGTCTTGGACCTGAGGTCAGGCAGGCCCGGGTTCTGATCCCAGTTCTGTCATTTACCTTTAGCAAGGTCATGTCTTCATCTCTCTGACCCTCAGTTTCTCACCTGAAAGGTAGTTCTGGGTCAGCCCTCAAGACAGAGAGGCCACATGAAGATGAATGACTATTAGATCTGAATCGTATGTGACCCCCTGAGTCATAGACTGTTGAGACTAGGTGAAACTTAGTCTAGACTTTTTGAGTTCACAGGCAAGGAGAGATGGCCCAGAGATGTAGCGCGCCCTGCCCAAGGTCACACAGTGAGTCTGCAGGACAGCCATGACCTGACCTCTGGTCTCTTGCCTGCCAGGATGCCGCATGCTCCTTACTGAGGCATCTTCTCCGCATCAAGCCACACCTGTGCTCTTGGGGGAGAATGTGCTGCTAAGGGCCTGACCTCAAAACAGGGGAGCTCTGCAGAGAGGCCCTTCTCCTCCAGAAGGAGGCGGGGCCATCATGTGCACAGAGGACCCCCACTTTCAGGGAGGAACTCAGGTTCAAAAAAACCCAGAGGCCTTTTCTCATAGCAGGTTTCTCTGCTGATTCCTGGGAGACAAAGATGGAGGTGCCATGATGAGCACCTTGGTCAATGGTCCTGACTCTCGACCTCCATTCTCCTTTGCTGTCTCTGAGCATAGCCCTTGCCTGGGCCCTACAGATCCCTTCCGGTGCAGAAACCGTCGGTACCCTGCCATATCCCCCAACGCTCACCACCTGCACGCATGCCGGTCCTCATTGGCACTGCCCACACCTTTGTCCCTTATTCTGAGGACTTGTTCTGGCCACTGGAGCCTTCTCTGCCTGCTTGCAAGGCAGGCCAGAAGTGCCAGGATATTAAACATCCCAGAAACTGCCCTCAGCCAGTGACTGAGGGGAGTGTGTGTATACGAACCCCAGCTCCCTCTCCCTTAGGTGGAATAGCTCAGAGGTGCTCGTCCTCTGCTCTCACCCAGAACTCCTCAGCAGGGTTAAGCCCCAGCTGGCCACAGTGGCGACTTTCTGGATGACACATGCCCCTATTGGATTCCTTCCTTTCTCCCTCTCACTTCCCACTCCACTCCTGGTGTGTCCTGGGATCACCTCCTAAATCGACTACTTGCACCCAAATCCTTGTCTTGAGTTTTGCTTCCAAGGAAATCCAAATAAGAAGCCCCCTCCCTTCCTTCAGACAGGCCCCTCAGGGGGGCACTGCCTGGACACCATGCTTAGGATGCTGGAAGGCTCACAGGTCAGTCACTGTCCCTCTAACCTCTCGCGGCGCTTTGTCCCATTGTACTTCAGCCGGTTCACTCCCACAGAGTTTGCGTCTATAGGAGCAGCTCCTCCCAGGGCCCCACAGAGGGAGCTGCCCAACCTCAGCCCGCTTGGGTCTGGCAGGACAGGGAGGTGCACGGAATACCCGACTGTCTCTGTGTCATGCCCAAGCCACCCTCTCTGTTGATAAAGGTGATTCAATCAAGATTGAATGTGCAGACCTTTAGCTGCGATGAGGTACCCAGGCAGTCTGTGCAGAATTACCTCCCTCCTCCGTATCCGTTCATGCGGGATGATGGCATTAACATTTCCAATACTTCTAGGAAATGGTTTTTCAGCTCCACAATTCATTGTAATGAGTCAAATCTCTTTTCTCTGAAAAATTGCACCTTTTCCTTACCCTCCACAGTACCCAGAAGATAGGAAGAAGGAACATCAAGTATCTAAATGATATTCTCTCCCCGGCCCCACCTGTTTGAAGTGATGCTCTCTTAAGCGGGCGTGACTTGAGATGGCTGATTTACTGGTTACCTTTGGTGCTGGAGGACGGGAAGAGGAGTCGTGGTTGTTTTGGGAGTTAGAACTGTGCAGAGGAGGAAACGGAACCTCTCTCCTGCCGGTGCGTGTGAGACGCCAATGGGATGGGGACCGAGGTTGGACACGGAGGAGATGTTGGAGGGAACAGAGGGAGAGCCTGGCACGGAAGAAGCATGGAGGCAGTGGATCTTGGAGCTCCAGGAGGAGTGAGGACCCCACTGCTCTATAAAGAAACTCTCAAGCTTATACCTTCTCCTGAGTTATTAAACTTCTTGGAGCCTGGAGTTTCTCGTTCATAAAATAGGGTGATGATACATACCTCACAGGTAACTATGAGAATCAAATGGCATAGCATCCCTGGGGCTTCCAGCATAGTACCTTAAACATCTTACACTTTCCACACAGGTGAAGTCCTGTATCGCCACCTGGCCCAAGGTGAGTCTCTAGTCTCACAGCCCATTTCCAGTAAGATCTTCTGGTCTTTCCCAAGGCAGATTAAAGTGAGTAGCCTGAGCACCTCTATGCTAAAAGACTAAACATTTATCTGCACACTTGAACCTGAGTGTGCACCAGCATCGCCTGGAGGACTTGTTCAAACACACATTGCTGGACCCTACCCTGCAGTTTCTGATTCAGTTAGTCTGGGTGCGGCGGGGGGCCAAGAATTTGCATTTCTAACAAATTTCCAGGTGTTGCTGGTACTATTGGTCCAGAGACCACATTTGTAGTATCACTAGTCTAGAATAATAATAAAACCAAATCTACACATTTGTGTTGATTTCTTATAATATACCAGATGCTTTCATATCTTACCTCTTTTAATCCTTGCAGCAAGTCTGCAAAGATAGATATGATTTGGATGTTATAGTTGGGTAAACCAAGGCTCAGGGAAGGTGGTAACTGGCTCAGGTGATGTGGTCGGGGTGCGTCAAGCTTCAGGTCTGCCTTCAGAGTCCAACCAATTCCTTACCTCCCTTCTCTGAAGACAAGAATTGACTGCAAATTCTTGGAACAGGTTGGATCTACAGGTGTGGTGAGGGATCAGCTATGGGGAGAGGAAGAATTTGATCCCAGGATCCAGGCACACTGCCAGCCTTGGATGGGGGTGTTACTTTGCACATGCAAAGTCCCTGTGGTCAGAGTGGACATAGTACATTTGAGCAACTGAAAGAAGGGCATAGTTATCAGAGCATTGTGTGGGGAGGAGAATATGAAGCTAGAGAGAGAAGTAGGTCCCAAACCATCAGATTATGCGAGGCATTGTGGGGTATGCCAAGCCTTTGCCTTGATCAGTGGTGTACTGTAGCTGGCTCATGCCAGCTTGCAAAAGCAGATTGTTAAATTTTCAGGAATTTTGTGGGCTGGGTAATGCCTCGTTGGTAGCTTAAAATCAATCATGGTGGGAGTATTTACACCACAGGAATCAGCAGCTATCACAGATCAGGGCCTTTTTTCCCCTAGAGAGCTATTTGTTAAACATTTACCAACATACCACTGGTCTCTGTCCTATAGCAAGAAAGAGCAGATTGATTCCAAACAGAGTGATGATGTTCCCTTAGAGTTGTGTTGAGGGGAGTTCTTAGGATCCCCACATGTCTGCAGTGTGTCTCCCTTCTACCTTCTGCCACCTGCTCTCTCCGCCCCACCAGCCAGCTTCTGCCCATCCCCCACCTCCACTGAGAGCCCGGTGGAGCCAGGATCCGGCACCTTCCTCTCCCTCACAATTGAGGAGTGTGCTTCTCCTCCATCTGACTCTTCTTAACTCCTCTCCTTGTCCTGAATATCAAACAAGGAGCACCAAATTAGCTGTTTTTCAAGCTTGCAAAATGTAGATAGAGCATAATGAACATTCTGGGCTGCCTGTAAATTACCTCGTATAAACTCCTTCTCAACGCCTGCCGCCCCTTCTTTCTCCATGTGCATGTGGGTAAACACAATTTTTTATCCTTCTAATTATATAAAGTCAGAAGAAGAAGGGGACACAGAATAATATTAGCATCTCTCAGAAGGAATAAATAAACCATGAGGACACTGCCACTCCTTGCGAGGCCTTCTTGGCGGACCTGCAGCTATAGTCTGCGCTTTAATAAACACACACAATAGCTCTTTGCTTCTGCAGATGGACAGATCTGTATTTGGTGCAAAAGGGCACATGGACAGTGCTGAGTTTCTAAGTGTCTCTGCTGTCAGCTCACTGCCTGCCTCACGCACAGCCCGAACCACCATTTATTAAGCACCTGCTGTGTACCAGGCACTGTCCTCACACTTTTCCTTAGAGCAGTTTTATGTTTCAGAAAAATCAAGCAGAAAGTAGAGTTCCCGTGTACGTCCTCCCTCCCACCCACGTACTATTTCCCCTCTTATTAACATGTTGCATTGTTGTGGTACATTTGTTACAATTAATGAAACAACATTGATTCATTACTATTAGCTAAACTCCATAGTTTACATTGGGTTTCACTTTTTATATTGTGCAATTCTATAGGATTTGACAAATGGATAATGATATGTATCCAAAATTACAGTATTAACATACAGAATAGTTTCATAGCCCTAAAATTCCCCTGTGTTCACCTCTCTTTCCTCATTAGCCCCTGGCAACTATTGATCTTTTTACTGTCTCTAGTTTTGTTTTTTTTTCCAGCACGTCATATAGTTGGAACTATACAGTATGTAGCCTTTTCAGATTGGCTTCTTTCATTTAGCAATATGCATTTAAGTTTCCTCCGTGTCTTCTATGGCTTGATAACTCCTTTCTGTTTGTCATTAAATAATATTCCATCATATGAATATATAGATGTTCCTCAACTTACAATGGGTTTATGTTGCAATAAACATTTTATATTAACCTTGAAGGACATTGATGGAAAACAAACTTAAAAACCCCTCATAAATATCATAAGTCATAAATGCATTTAATACACCTAACTTACAGAACATCATAGCTTAGCCTAGCCTACTTTGAACATGCTCATAACACTTACATTAGCCTGTAGTTGGGCAAAATCACCAAACACAAAGCCTATTTTATAATAAAATGTTGAATATCTCATGTAATCTAACAAATATCGTACTGAAAGTGAAAAACAGAATGATTGTAGGGGTACTCAAAGTGCAGTTTCTACTGAATGCATACTGCTTTCACACCACCATAAAGTCAAAAAATTCTAAGTCTATCCATCATAAGTCAGGGACCGTCTGTTCCACAGTTTGTTTATCCATTCACCTATTGAAGGACATATTGGTTGCTTCCAAGTTCTTGCCACTATAAGCAAAGTTGCTATAAACATCCATGTGCAGGTTTTTGTGAGGACATAAGTTTTCAACTCATTTGGGTGAATACCAAAAGTGCAATTGCTGGATAGTATGGTAAGAGCATATTTAGTTTGGAAAGAAACTGCCAAACTGTCTTCCAAAATGGTTATACCGTTTTGCATTCCCACCAGCAATGAACGAGAGTGCTTGTTGCTCCACATCCTCACCAGCGTTCAGTGTTGTCAGTGTTTTGGGTTTTGGCCATTTTAATAGTTATGTAGTAGGATCTCATTGTTGTTTTCATTTATAATTCCCTGCTGACATATGACGTTGAATATCTTTTCATGTGCTTATTTGCCATCTGCATGTCCTCCTTGATGAGGTGTCTGTTCAGATCTTTTCACTGTTTTTTTCATTGGGTTATTTGCTTTCTTGTTGAGTTTTAAGAGTCCTCTGTATATTTTGGGATTTTTTTTTTCCTTTGTATATTTTGGATACAAGTCCTTTATCAGATATGTGTTTGGTACATATTTTCTCCCAGCGTGTGGCTTGTCTTAATGTCCCTGCACTTTCCATGTCTACATTTTCCCATTTAATCCTCCCACGCCTGCACTCTGAGACCTGTGTGGTATTGGCTCCATTTCGCCAAGGAGGCCAAGGCTGAGAGGGATCAACTGACCTGCTACGTGACGGAGCTAGGATGTGAACCCACATCGATCCGTAGCTCCACACATACCGTAAAAGTGCATCCTACTTGCCACAGGCTAGCCCTGTGGGAATGGATTTTGGTTATATCCTAATAAAATACCCTTCCACGGTCCCAGAAAAGAGACGCTGTTATTTAGGTGCCCTGCAGAGCCAGCAGCGTTCCTTGCGTCTCAATGCCTTCCACGGCATGGAGAGCCTGCTGTGGTCTAGCCCCAGCTGCCTCCTGTATCTCGCCTCCCATTGCTGTTCTTCCCACACACTCTCTTCCCAGGACAGGAGATTCTTGTAGCCCCCCTAGCCCCGGTGTGACTGTTTTGACTGCTTTTTCAGGATCTCTGCCTTCACTCTTGCTGTTCCCTCTGATGGAAAAATGTCCTCATCGTCCACTAGTCAAGCCTGACTCATTTTTTTTTATTTCAGCATATTATGGGGGTACAGATGTTTAGGTTACATATGTTGCCCTTGCCCTCCCCTCCCCCCCTAAGTCCGAGCTGACTCATTTTTAATTCCTCATTCACAAGTCACTATGCAAAACTCTCTATTCCCACCTTCTAGACTTGTAAGTTCCACTCCTGCGAATATTCTGTCTCCCCCACTAAATTGACAAACTCCTCAAGCATGAGTATCGCGTTTGATGACACTTTCTTAATCCCTTCCACTAGCCTGGCACATAGTAGGTTTGCAGTAAGTGTGTTCTCAATAAACGAATGAAGAGGTGATATTGGCAAACACCATCGCCTGGTGGTGAGAGGCCCCTTTCTCATCTTTAAGAATATTTAACAAGAAGAAATGAGTTTGTTTCTTTTTGTTTTGTTTTTAATCATTTCTGCTTTTGGATTTTTAAGTTTCATTTTGTATTTAAAAAATTCCCTCTCAACATTTTAAACCAGAATCTCTGTTCCCAGTGATATGGACCCCTAGGGCAGGCATAACTCAATAAATAAAGGAGACTTTTGAATCAATAAGTCATTAGCGAGACCATTAAGTAAGAACACAGTGCGCATTCTCACTTTTTGAAGGCTTACAGTTTCTGTAACTGCTGGTAACAAGGCATGAGGCTCTGGACTCAGAGGCAGGCACCAGGCCTTGTCTGAATCCCAGCCTCCTAGTTGGGATGTCCCCCAGGGAGCCCCCCTTCTGGGGCTGGAATACTGCAGGAGCTGGTGACCAGCCATTTACACAGACTCTGGCAGAGGCACCTGTGAGACGCTCGAGGTCCTGGGGCAGAGCCTTGTGTGGGCAGAGCAGAAGTTCGGGGTCAGATGGACCTGAAAGAGAAATTCTGTCCCTGCCATTTACAGGCTGTGTAATTTGGGAAACTTGCTTAACCTCTCTGAGCCCCAGTTTCTTCTTCTGTGAAATGAGAAGAATCATAATACTCCATCATTCTGGTATCATTATAATAACCTATAGTGCTATTTTGAGGCATAAATGATTGAGTGAGATAATGTATACAAAGTTACCTTCAAACTCCTCCCCTGCCTCACAACCCCACTCTCCCACCCACCCAAAGGGATTATTTAGACGTCTCACCTACTGCCTCTAGTAAGCTCCATGATTAGTAAGGAAAATGGCATTTAGTGTAACTCAGTGTCTAGCACAGTGCCTGCCACATGGCACACGCTTGATGAGTAATTCTTGCATTAAGTAAGTAATAACTATAGGGGGGTATCCCACACCAGTCCTGGGCCTGTTTGTCCTTAATTGGACCCAATTCCTCACCTTCTCCTACTCTACTCTGTATTGCAAGTAACTGACCCCTGTAGGTCACATTTCTCAGGCTCTCTCGTCAGCTGTCTTCTAGCTGGGTTTGGCCAATGACGTGCACTGCTGGGAGGTTGAGGAAAAGAGGAGGGAGAAACCAGGGTGTTCTCCCCTCCATCCCAGTTGCAGTTGCCTTCCTTGGCGGCAAGGAAAGCTCCTCTTGGTCTTCAGCTCACACCAGAGAGTCCCGCTGGCCTCAGTTTCCAGCAGGTGGCCCCAGCTCCTGAGCTCCGGTAACTCCAGCTCCTCCCACTGTCCCTCCAGCCCTGGGGCAGGCAGTGTCTCCCTGCTGCTGCTTACCCCTGAGTTCCTTCACTCTCTTCTCTCTGACTTCTCAACTCTTCTATCACCCAGGCAACCACTTCTCTGTAGTGAATTCCCTCTGCCGGCTATATTTGAAGTGATTTCTAATATTCCACTTAGACTGTCTGAACTCTGACTTAAGAGAATTTCACTCTTTCGTGTTCTACCATTCACTGGCCAGGTGGCCAGTCAGTCTTTGTGAGCCTCGGTTTCCTCATTTCTAACAGGGCTGACAGAACCCATCCTGCTTCTTTCACGGGGTCAGTGTGAGAACTCAATGGGGTCATCCATTTATACGTTTGCTGGCTACTTATTGAGTATGTGCAGGGGTGCAGGGGACGGAACAGGGACATTACCTGCCTTACTCCCTGTTCTATCCCTGGCCCCTCCAGGGGATTTGGGCTAGTTGCAGTAAATGTGCTTCGTAAACTGCAGAGTGCTGTGTACGTCCCACAGGATGAGCCGACCTGACCGCCTTGACCCCCGGGGAACGCTTCGGGATGCCAAGAGCTCTCCAGCCCACTTGCTGGGAACCTCACCCCTGCACCCCTGCCCTAGAGTAAGGCGGATTGGCCAGTGGATGCTGTGACTACACAGCGATATGTGTACGGAGACCTGGACAGGGAACTAAGGCCCCGCCTCCCAACCAGACCCAGCCAGGGTGCTCCACTTGCGAGTGTCTGTTAACACGTCAGAGCTCACTTAGTTAATTGTAAAGGATCACCCCGATTCTTCTGCTGCACTTGTTTTCTTTTAATGGTTTTTATTTGCTGTGATTTGAAGTAAGCGTGCTATCCACTAAAGCCTGCAAATCTTGTTTATGTCTAGATTATGTTTGAGAGGGTATCCTCTGCCACACGATTTTTAGTTATTGATGACCTCTTTTATAATGATTCAGTCAGCCTTGCCTTAATGATATATTGATAACAATATGTGGCTGACAAGCTATTTGCAACAATGCTCCAAGGGGCCAAAGAAAAGCAATTTGTGCATGTGTGTAAAATAGGTAAACTTGCTGTTTTTAAGCAAACATCAAAATGCAGTATATCCGTTCAGATTCAACCCTCTCATGTCCCATGCATTTTTATATGGTCTCTTCCACATTGTTCTATGAAGCAGGTGTTTCCATCCCTACTTTAATGATGAAATCACTAAGATTTAAAGAAGCAAGTGACTAACTCAGTCCTTCCTAAGGCTAGTAACCTCCCTGAGCTTCCACCTCCTCATCTGTAAACGGAAATAATGACTGAGGGCAGTGCTGAGGGCTACACGAGAGAGTAGCATACCTGATATGCACTCGTTTATAAATGTGGGTGAAGACATTGCTGGGCCCTCACCCAAAGGCCTCTTCTCAACCATCTCCTTGATTTCTGCTCTCTCTCTCTCTGCAGATGACCATTCCCGGGTGAGGCTGCTCGTGCTGGACGGAGACCCACACTCTGACTACATCAATGCCAACTACATTGACGTGAGTGTCTGCCTGGAGCTGGGTGGCCAGGGTCTGAGGTCAGCTGTGCAGGCTCAAGATCTGTGGTTGTCACCTAAACTCTCCCCCAGAAGGTGGCCCTTCCAGAGTATGTCCAGAGCAGTCTGAATCCTCCCTGATTTGTGTAACTAGCATAACCCACTGCCTACATCCTTTTTCAGGCTGGCCGGAGTAGCCTGCTCTATGGGGCCAAGACAGCTGCCAGTCTTATTCATTCACCCCATTTATTCATTTGTTTATGTGGCTGTTGATCCATTCATTCATTCATTCATGTGAAGGCACAGCCATTCATGCAACAAAAATTTACAAGGGCCTACTATATGCTAGATGCTGTGGGAACCATAAAGCTAAAAATACCATGGTCTCTACCCTCTAAAACCCTAGCAGGAAGATAAGTGGTGCACATCAATAATTCCAGGGCAAAGTAGAAAGTGGTAAGTGTCATGAGTTCAGATAAAACGCTGCAGGGATTCAGAGGTGGGGAAAACATTGCTCCTTCCATCAGGAATGCAAAATGTGATGTGAACAGAAGCTTCAAGCACAGGTTGGAATTTAAAATCAAAGAGAGGGAAGATGGGCCTTTGGATACAGGGAACAGCACAAGCCCAGATGTAGCAGCCTGAAGGGAGAGACGTAGCAGCCCTGTTTGACAGGAACAGACTATGTAATGGAGAAAGTGGAAAATACAGCGAGGGCTAGATCACGGTGGTTTAGATGGCTGGACTTAGGAAGTGGGACTTTACCTCATAGACAAGAGGAAGAGATTAAATATTTTTAATTAAGGAAGAGATTTGGGGTGATTTATCTGCTACTGAGGGTAAGGTAGATTGGGGGAGGAGATTCTGGAATTAAGACAACCAATTATGAAAGAGGCAGCTTCAGTATTCCAGAGACTACTGAGGAAAGGACTAAACTCAAACAGGTGCCAAGAAGTGTGTGCACAAAAGTGAAAGAATTTGCAAAGTGAGAGCATGGCCTCTGGGACCAGATGGAAGTCCTGCCGTGACTGATGCAAGCCACGTTTCTCAGGGCCTCAGCTAAGAGCCCAAGGGCCTTGAAGGATGCTCAGAGATTCGTGTTGGTCCCTCAGGCTCCCAAATGTATTTATTGTGGTGGCATGCTTTGTGAATTCTCCCATAATCTAGGCTGAGCAGCATGAGTTATTAATGCAACAAATATTTATTGCTCTCAGATCTATCCCTTGTCCTTCCTAGTTCTGTTTTGCATTGCAGGTGTATGTGTATGTGAGTGTGTATGTGTGAGTGTGTGAGTGAGTGTGTGGTGTGTAGGGGAGGGGAATCTGACTCCTTCAGTGGGAGGCACTGATGGGAGATCAGAGAATGATAGGAAAGGACAAGCCGGTGAAGAGAATACTCCTTCTCGCTCCCATCCTTGGGTGGCAGCTCCAGCAGTAGCTCTGTCCCATCTGTGGCTCCAGCCTCCCGCAATCAGCCAACCATAGTTCCAGCTCCTGCCACAGCCCCAGCTCCTGGGCTCGGGTCACTGCTTTCTCTCCCTTTATCCTGCTAGTTCGAAGGGTGGTCACAATCTCCTACTGTCCCTGGTCTCCGGGCTGCCCCACCATTCCCCATTTGGCATCTCAGCTCCTCCATCACCTGTATAACCAACTCCCCGTGGGGAATTCCCTCTGTCTGAAACACCTAGAGGGAATTCTCCTTCTCCCAGTGGACCCTACCAAAGGGCCTGCTATATGGCCAAGAGCTTCAGTGGAGGTGAAGACAGACACCGTTTCTGCCACCGTGGCCTTTTCGGGAAAGTTCACAGGAGGTGGCCAGTTCTGACTGGCTTTTCTCCAGCCCAGAGCCAGGCACTCTGAGCATTCACCCACCATGCCCTCACACCTTTAGTATTCATCTCACAAACACTGAGCAGACCCTCCACTGTGTACCAGAAATAGTGACCTTTAAGACCAGGTCTCTGACCTAAAAGGGACTCAAGTGTGGTGAAGGCATCAGATAAGAAAAGAGACCCTTAAGGAGCAAGGACTATGGGACCATAAAGGAAAATCAAAGCATCAAGTTGGCATTAGGGGGAAGTGGCCAGTGAAGGCTTCCTGGAGGAGGTGACATCTCAGTTCTGCCTTAGAGAATGATGTAGAGCCAGCCAGGCAAGAAGGATTTATAGTAAACTAAGACTTATTGATCGCCTTTCACATACCAACATCTCCTTAACCAGTACCACAACCTCGCAAAGTAAGTGCCATTACTAACCATTTCCGGATGAGCAGCTGAGGCTCTTGACGTTACATAACTTGTCCAGGTTACACTGCTAGGAGGTGGGGAGGAGGAAACAGCAGTTTGAATCCGGAGCGCCTTTCTCACTGTGCCCTGCTGCCTTCAATAATAGCAGTAAGCAATGACAATACCAACTGGCCTTAATGAGTCATTCTCGGGGCTTATGATGGGTGGTTTGCATGAGTCAGCTTATCAAGACTTAATAACCCTTAAGGTAGGTGTTTTCATTCCCATTCTCGGGGATGCGAAGGACTGAGGGTTAGAGAGATTGCAGAGCTTGTCCAAGGCCGTGCAGCTGGTCAGTGGCAGAACTAGGATGGGAACCAGACCTGACAGACCCCCAGTGCAGTCCTGTCTCCTGCCCCTCCCCACCCACTCCTCGACCCCACCCTGTAGCCAGAACAAGGCGGGGACTTGGTCAGCACATGTTGATCCAGGTTGAATTGATTCCTTCCATTTCTCCTCGACCTTGCCTATGGCTAGGTAGACAGGATGCTAAGGGCCACAGCCCACACAGGGTCTTGCATGCTTGAATTGCTGTATCCAGCATTTGTCATCTGACTAGAAACCCTCGGCAAAGTCTCTTTCCTAGATAGACACTCAACCCAAATTTGAGTGAGCGTCTGACTGCAACCAGAGCCAAGAAACACTGTGGTATTTTATAGGCAACAAATGAAATTGCTCTAAATGCAAGTGAATTTCTACAACACCAATACCAATAAAGCCTCCCGTTTCTCTCCTGTTCTGTTGTTACAAGATGTTTTGCGAGCCTTTAAAGGTGGGAAATGAGAGGTCTATGTGAAAAGCATTGCCCAAGGTCATATGACTAAATTCCAGTTTTTTTGCCCAACCTAGAACACACCTTCTCCCTCTCTGTGAGAAGCAGATTGTGCAGACAGGACAAACAGCCTCTGTTACCTGCTGTCTTCTCATGGGATGGTGGACTCTGGGCTGAATCTCAGTGGTTAGAATCAAAGGCTGACAAGACTAAAGTCATGAATTTGTCCCTTGTTGGGCCTGTTGAGTTCAGTGCTTTCTGCTTGCTAGCTCTGTGGTCTTGGGTAAATCACTTACTCACTGTGCTGTCTGTAAAATGAGATGATAATGCCACCCCACAAGGATCTGATAACTAATGTAAAGTATCCGTCCAGGGTCCGAAAAAGAAACAGAGGTTCTTATTCTCGAAGGAGGAATCCAAGAAGTGTTTAATAAGGGTGGGAACAGGATTAAGAGAAACCAGAGGGTTGGGTGCAGTATCTCTGGGCTAGCAACAGCAGGGAGCTCTTACCAGCCCTAGGCCTGGACACGAGGAGAGAGTAGCTGTAAGAGAGGGCTGCCCTTCAGGAGCTGTAGGCTTGGGAGATAGACAAAGCTCAGCCACAGTCACCTGGCAGGGAAGGACCTGGAAGAATATATGCCCTAACCCCCTGCTGGCCTCTGAGCCCTTGGTTCCTGTCCCCATAGCCAAACCCAACTAGAAGCAAGAGGACTTGGGGGCCCATGGTGTGGTCCACACAGATTAACCTCCCAGGGCACAGAGCAGAGCATGGAAAGTAAGAGAGGGAAAGTGGAGGGACGAAGAGAAGATACCAGCCACAAGCACCACCTTGAATGCTCTTACCACGGCAGGGTGGAGAGTGGAGGAACCCCATTCATTGTGAACCTATTATATACTCCAGCAAAGTTAAAATTCCTGGTGTCTCTATGGGGATTCCTGGCAAGACGACACCCTAGACAGCTCTCTAGGTCCTCTCTCCTTTGCCCTGCTTTCTGCTCCAGCCAGAATCCTCCCTGACGCTCCAAAGAGCTAACTGCCGGCGCTAGAATCATTTCTCCACAATTGGATCCTGACGATTCATTAAAACGACTCCATTGGGATAATGAGCCGGATGGGGCCAGCCCTGTCTGTGCCTCCGGAGGCCATGGTCTGCTACCAACCATCCCACTGGCGGGTTTGTTTGCACACCCGAAAATGTATTGGCCACTTAAATCTGTTATAAATTACCAGCCTGGAAATAAATATCGTATCTGGGTTCCCAGTAAGTAACAGATGCACAAGTGCAGAGTGAGATAAATGCGTTTTGGATGCAAACCTCTTTCCCATTGCTCGCAGACAGATGGAGGTAGGCCCAGTGCTGGTTTGCAGTCGATCAGCGTGCTGTGTAGGTGGGACTCAAATGAACTCAAAGTTCTTTTAAGGTTAGGAAGTTTTCTGTACTAGCTCTTGGCAAATCCCCAGAGGAGCCCCAACTGAGCAGTACATTTCCTTTTATCTCCTTTGCTGAGGAGTCTCATGGTTAGAATATTGTCTCTTTGGGGACTGCGTGGGTTTTGGGAAGCCAGGGAGGGGTCTCTGTACTCAGATGCAGGGTGGGGACAGGCACCCAGCATGCATGCATTCATTCGGTATGTATTTATCAAGGCCGATGGCCCAGGCAGACTTCTGGGTGCTGGGGACACAGCCGCGATCAAGCCAGACACAGCCCTGCCATAGCGGAGCCCCCACTTAACTGGGGGAGACAGACGACAGCATGTAAATAAACAAAGAACGGTGTGTCATTTGTTAATAAGTGCTCCGAAGAAAAATAAGCTGGAGAAATTGGAAAGAAGCTGCCGGGGTGGCAGGAGGAGGGTGCTGTCTGCAGAAGTGATTGGCAACCGAGAGAAGCCTGGATGGGGCGAGAGCGAGCCACGCGGGTATCTGGGCAGACACAGCAGGCACAGGGAGCAGTCAGTGCTCAGGCCTCTGTGTGGACACGTGGTTGCTGTTGCTGAAGAACAGTCAGCATTGAGCAATGGGAGAACAGCAGAAAAACTGGGAACGTTGCTGAAGGCATGACATGGGAATGACAGGGGCTATTGAAATGCCCAATCTAGGCTGAATTAAGAAGCGAACTCAGCTCCCACACCCATCGGATCCACTTCTGCATTTGTAGTGCCTGGTACATAGCAGGAGACACCGAATTCATTCCTGCCGATCGATGGTGAATGACTGAGCCAACAAATGAGTGCACAAAATGGTGAACCCAAGCTCTCTAGCCCCACAGCTGAAAGTGAATTTTCTTGCCCAGAATTTTGTCTCGTTGAATTTCAAGCACGTGAGAATCTTCTAAATTGTGGTTTCTTCCAGGGTCTTTTGTCCTGCAGTCTCAACACGGGGGTGGCCCAGCTTCACCTCAAAAGCATATTTCCACCAACCAGCCTTTACTGAAAACTGCACCCAGCTCTGGGTGGCATGTCCCATGGCCCATGAGGAGAAAAGTACAAAATATCCTTGCAGCACATGTGATTGTGCGCCTTGGGCATATGCGAAGCCCTGATGGGCCACTCAGGAGGAAGGCGTTAGCGTTGCTTCCCAGAGGAGGTCACATGTGAAGGGTGGTGTGGTGAGGCTGGAGCACAGGGTGTGTGGGGTTGTGGGAGGGGACAAAGAGGTATGCCTGGCAGTGTAGCTGGAGATGAGGACAGAGATAGATGACTAGTCCCGAGCTAAGGCCTTTGGACATTACCACGCAGGCAGTGCAGAGCTGTTGCAGGCTTATAAGCAGGGAAATGCAGTCAGTGTGCAATGGGAATCCCACCGGGGCAGGAAGCAGCCGGCTGCAGGGGAAGGCTGGAGGCAGGGAGGCCAGCAGGAGGTCGATGCTGTCGCCCAGGCCAGGGAGGGTAAGGGCTGTGAGAATGATTGATGGGCGTGACAGAAGAGGGTAGACATGAGAAACCTCATCTTTTCAGGCTCTTGGGTACTACTTTATGTTCCCAAACCTACTCAAGAAAACCCCTGAGTATAATTCTTTCTGTCTGTCTGGGCGTTCTGTCCATCTTGACTGGGAGGAACAGGTGGGTCTTCCTACCTCCTGTGTCTCAGAGAAGGGCTGTTATTATACTCACAGAAGGGAGGGCTCATCATTCCAGTATCCCCCAACTGGCCTGCATGGACTTTTAGTCTTGGTAGGCACACAATAAATGTTTGTAAAATACAGAATAAAATAATAATAATAGCAAGAGCGTATATGCTAAATCTCAGAATAGTGCCTGGTGCATAGTAACTGTCATATATTAACTCATTTAATCTGAACAACAACACTATGGTGTAAATACTGTTATCCTCATTTTATAGGGAAAAAATAATTGAGGCACGAAGAGTTAAGTAACTTGCCCCAAACCACACAGCCTAGAAGAGACAGAGCCAGGATTAAAATACATGCAGTTGGGTTCCAGAGTCCATGGTCTATCACATAACCGCCATGTGATGCCCCTGTCTAGTTGATTTGTTGACATCTTGTTGATTGGGAATTTGCCCTGGTCTCACATTGTGCTAGGCTCTGTGGGAATTTAAAAAAAAAATTTAGTAGGCAGTGTTTGTCCTTAAGAACCTCACTAAGTAGATAGGACCACTCTATCAGAGTTTAAGTGCAGCTGTTTGATTACTGTGTGGTTAATCCAATAGTCCTGGTCATGACATTGGCCTTGGGCTGGTGATGACGTCCAACTCTAGAGTGTGCTCAGCAACTGGAAGGTACCTATGAGCTAGTTGTTGAGCAAGTGAAAGACTAAGGAAGCGAAATTTTCCAGGGACTCGGAAACTCATCTTTAAAACAGAAAGTGGGTCCACAACTTTAGAGATGTCACTTCTGTGGCACCATGAACCATACATGGCAACCCTGGCTATTTCCTGAAGAAGGAGGCATTGAGGCAGCTCATTCACCTCAACAGGACAGAAAGGCTGGTCAACATTTAAGACAAAAACAGGTGTTCATCAAACTTTAGGGCTTACTTCCTCCGGAGAGAGTTAACTGTAAAGGTTAAGTAGACTTAAGGACTATCAACAACTCCATAACTGGCATCTGTGTTTTTTTTAATTTATTTATTTATTCATTTAATAAACACTAATTTCAGTCATTGTTCTGCATTAAATGCAGATGTGTCTGTCTCCAAAACTTAAGCCTCTGCTCAATATGATATACTACCTCTCTGTGACAAGAAAGAAGACTCTCCACATATGCCATGCCCAGGCAAAAGAGAGGGTCACCTTCAACCTCTTCCCCAATGACTAGGGCTATGGATCACCGGGGTAATCTCACACCAGAGTACAGCAGTCCTTGTCCAAGCACTTTGAAATGTACAAGGAAATCAGAAACTGGTCTTTAAATAAGGAAGCAGCTCTATGGGCCTCCCAGGCACATCTCCATGAGGTTCTCTCTGTACCTGGAACTTCAATTCCAAGCCCAGGCATGTTGGCATAGAGGAGCAATGAGGCATCCTTCCCAATTTTCTTTTTCTTATTGTTAATAATGCAAGTAAGGGGTCAAAGACAGAATTGTTTTCTTCCATTTTCTTCTCTGGGTATCTCAAAGGGCCTCATACAGTGTTCTTTATATAATCATGGCTCAGGAAAGACTTTTTGATGGCGTATGTCCTCCATAAACCTGAAGACTCCTTCTCCACCTTTTGGGGGGTGCATGAGGATAAATGATGCCCACCCAATTGTTGCTCCCAGTGCAACAGGCTGCAAGGCAAGCCTGTGTGGGCGCCTCACAAACAGCTATAAAAATAGCTAACATGTAGAGACTTACTAAGCAATTTAGAAACATTAGCTTATTTAATCTTTGCCACTTCTCTGGGAAATGACTAGTGCTATTCCAATTTTGCCTATGAGGAAACCAAGGCTTTGAGAGGATATTTGTTAATGCTGTGTTGTTTGCAAGCTTTGACTGGAGACCCTTCACTGTGCTTTTCTCCTGTCACCTAGGGATACCATCGACCGCGGCACTACATCGCAACTCAAGGTGAGTGCCCTCCCTCCACCTAGGGAGAGACTTCCAGGGTGGCAGGGAAGAGGGCTCTCTGGGAAGTCACTATAAGGTTGCTGTCCTCTCCTCCTGTATCTGTCCCCCCAACACTCCTTCTGCACTAAAGGCCCTGGCCCTTCTCTGGAGGAAAGGAATGAGCTTCTACCAGCAAAGAGCCACACAGGGAAAGGCCACCTGAGGTCCTTGGGATTGTTCATTTTGTTTGCGAAGGAAAGAGATGACAAGTTCAGCTATAGGAGGCAGGGATGTGAGTAAGAGAGGAAGGAACTGTCACCAGGAAATGGTCAGGAGGGAGGGGCCCAGGCAGAGCAGACCAAAAGAATTGGCTGCAGGTAGGTGGCATCAACACCTACCAAACAGAGCTGGAGCTGATGGCGCCTTATCTCCCCAATGGGTGCCCATAAGGGAGGTGCAGCCAGTTGCCCTGGAAAGCAATGTGGCAGTACATTCTCACAAGGCTTAAAAATGATCATACCTTTCAAACCCTTCTAAAAAGAAAAAGTCCTACAGATAATTGTATATGTGGCCAATGACATATATACAACATTCTTTACAGGGTTACCTATAATAGGGGAAAAAAAGTGAAAAATCTTAAATGGCTAGCAATGGGTAGATTGTTTAAATACAGTGTGGTCTCTCCATATTATAGAAAACTATGCAGCTCTGAAAAATATAATGCCTGGTAAGAATTTTTAAGGGCATCAGAAAATGCGTATGATAGCTATGATGCTTACTGCAGTAAATATGTACATATGCATATAGATACAGAAAATGGTATACAAACTTTTATATCAAACATTCATATTACTTTTGCAATTTTGAAAATAATATAGGCCCAGAACATTGAAAGAGTAATTTCCAAGAAAATTGCTTTGGACTATCAGATTCTATTTTCTACTCCCTGTCTTTTCTTCTTTTTTTTTTTTTCTTTTCTGTTCAGGCTCCAGAGGAATGCCTCCAGCATTTGTCAAGCTCAAAATGAGGCATCTCCTGTCTTTTTTCTCAGCATCTGGCACCTGACAACTCTCTCTTCTCCTAAACTCTAACCCCAACTGCCTGCCTGTCTTTCATTGAGGTTCTGAACCCAATTTTTGAAAACTCCCCTAAGCCACACCCCATAATATCGTCCAGATGAGGAGATGGATGGCTCTTGTGGGAAGGGTCTGAGCAGGAGGAGGACAGAGGGGAGACGGGGAGCTGCCCACATTCCCAACAGCTGCCTCAGACTTTTCTGATCTGGCCCCATCAGGCTCACATGCCTGTCTCAGGCCCCAATGTCAGCTCCTTGGTGTCTTAACAAGGACCCCCTGGCCTCACTCTTGCTCACCAATGTGGAGCTTTGACTAAGCAACCAGGAGGGAAAAACCTCCAGGCTGCTTCCTTGCACTTGCAGTCTTAACCCTTTCGCCTTCTCTCTTGGCAGGTCCGATGCAGGAGACAGTAAAGGACTTTTGGAGAATGATCTGGCAGGAGAACTCTGCCAGCATCGTCATGGTCACAAACCTCGTGGAAGTGGGCCGGGTAAGCCTCTCTTGCAGGTACCGGGTGGAGGATGCTGGAGGAGCGCTCTCCCGCATCTCTGTTCCACGCATTGTGCTAAGTGCCTCCCGGTCAGTATCTCACCCTCGCAGCACCCTGTAAGGGAGCCATCACCACTCCTATTTCACATCCGAGCAACGTCCTTTCCCTTCCAATCCCCTCATCCCTTTTCCCACCCTATCTCTCCATTGATGACATCATCTCACATAATTCGAAGAAATTAAAGCCATTGATTGTGAACTCCGTCATTGTCACACCCCAAAGCTACAATCCTCCTTGTATCTACAACCATCTTCTTGTCCTTCCCCTCTGTCATCAGGTTCAACCATAAGCAATGGCTGTTTGTGTTGACCCCAAATGGTCTAAAATCAGCCGTTTCTCATGGCTCCGCCTAATACCGCAGAAGCCGTGTTTCCGCCCTTTCGAAGGCGAGCCTCATGCCTCATGCGGATTCTGCTTAACAGTTTTCTCGCTTTCCCCTCTCCCTTGAAAAAATCAGTCTCTTTCTCATTGCTGGACTGTTCCTCTCAGCATACAAACATGCTCAGTACCTTCCACCTTAAAAAAAATGAAAACAGGCAAATAAAAATTATTCTCTTGTCCCCGCTTTTCGGCCAAACCTTAAAGAAGGCTCTGTTCCCGCACCCCTGTTTTCTTCTACCCACTCCAGCATAGCCCCTCCCGCCACCACCAGTGGCATTGTCAATATCACTCACATCCTTCATGTTGACAATCCAATCGCCACTTTCTCTTCTCATCTTACTCAACCTCTCAGCAGCATCTGACACTTTGTCACCTGCTCTTCCTCCCCTGACCTCTAAATCTTGGTATTCTTCAGGGCTCAGGCCTTGGTCTCCCTCTCTGCTCTATCTCTGCTCTCTCCCGAGTCATCCTTAACTACTCCTTGGGCATGAACATTGGACTGCCATTCCCAGCTTCTTTTTGCCTACTTGGTTAACGGTGGCATGCAGGTGGGTGGGCTGCTGAGTTTAAAGGCAAGGTTGTACAAATGCTAGAATTAAAAGGGCCTCTCTGTATATCATATGAACTAACTAAACAGAGGGCAGGTAAGTTTTTGTTTTGGTAAGAACCAAATAATCCATAAAGATAAAGAGTTCTGGCCTCCATGATAATGGAAAAATCTGGGCTGTCATATTCCAGGAAAGGGGTGTGGATATCTCATGGCCTCATAGGAATTTAGAGCCAGGTGAGATTTTATCCCTGAGCCCACTCCTATATAGTCCATGCCCTGGTTTTACAGATGAGGAGGCAGACCCAAAGAGGTGGAGTAACTACCCTGAAGTCACCTGGCCAGAACCTGGGCACGAAATCTGACTCTAGATTCTCATTTGGATGCTCATGGTCTTCCACTCAGACTGTTCTCTGAGGACTCAGGCCCCAGTGCAGCTACTGTGGGCAAAAAGGCCAGCCCAGGATTGGAGAACTCAAAGGCAAAGCCTATTCCACATTGGAAACAGATTCCCTTGATGGACAGACCATGAATCTAAGTTGGATGTTGGGAGTTCTTGGTGGAACTCCTGCTGGTAGCCAAGCACCATGCCAGATACCTGTTGTGAGTTATTAACTCCATTTATCTCACAACAATCACAGGAGAGAGTGTTTCTGGTTATTGTTCTGACAGCCTGGGTTTGTATCCTGGCTCCATCCCTTACTGACTGTTGACCTTAGCCAATTTTCTTAGTCTTCCTATACTTCTGATTCCTCATCTGTAAAATAGGAATAATAATAATTATTATTTAATAATAATAATCATTTTCTACTTCATAAGGCTATAGTGATAACTCATTAAAATTATACATGTAAAGTATCTGTGGAACACTGTGTAAGCAGTGTTAGATGCAGTAAGTGGTCAGTAAATGTTAGCTGTCACTATTAATAGGAAACTAAGGCTCAGAGAGGTTCCAGTACTTTCTGGAAGCTACATGGCTACCAAGTGTTGGAACCAAGCAATGACTCCATTTGCCTTCAAACCCTGTTGCACTGTACCAGTGTTTCCCTAAGTGGGTTCCATGGGATGCTAGTCTGCAGGATGCATAGTGAGAAGAGGGTTCCATGGTTAAATACGTTTGGGAAATGCTGTGTCCTCTTTGCCCCTTTTGGAGAGTTGTGAAATACATTAGCAGTAGCGCATTAAAGGAGCCAAGTAGTCCTGTAGCAAAGCAGCCTGTTTAACTCTGTGTAATCCAGCATTTCCCAAACTCATTTGACCACAAAACCTTTTTTTTGTTTGTTTTTTGTTTCTTGTTTTTTTTTACCTAACACCTATTAGCACCCAGCGGAACACACTGTGGGAAAGGCCACTCTAGGCCGCGCAGCGTCCCCCGGAATGGTAATAATACTTTTGTTTTTTTAAGGGGAAAACCGTGATCTCTTTTTCCTCCATGGAGTGTGAATTAAAGAGTCGACCGTGGGGATGGCTTGTTGGTAGCACGTGTACCCACTGCCGGGGCAGAGAGCAGCTGCAGAGTCTTCCCTCGGAGCCTAGCACCTGCCGTCCTTTTCCCGACTCAGATCCTTCCTCCTTCCAGCCCCCCAGTTACCGCCTCTTAATGATGTCCCCGTCCTGAGCACTTCCGCTTCCACCTCCTGTTACCTGCCTTTTATCCTCATCTCTGCTCAGCTGATGACACCCAGCTGCTCCAGCCTGATATTGTAGACAGGGGACTCAGCTAGTCCCCGCACTGGCCACATGACCTTGGACAAGTCACCCAACGTCTAAACTTGAGTATTATTTTCATCCATAAAATGAGAATAATAATACCCACCCAACCCAACCTTGTTCTACTTGATCACTGAGTGTGGCAATGCATTCGAAAATTACAAGGAGCTTTGCAAAAGAAGGTACTACAATTATTCCTAACGGCTCCAGTGCCTTTGGGAGTGAGCTTGGCCCTAGGCAGTTAGCTGACCCCTGGCCAGCTGAGAACCCCGTGGACTGGTTCTCAGTCCACCAAAGTCGCCCTCAGGTGTATTTGAATGGGAAGGCCAGATGAGGCGGCTGCTCACACATAGCCACGTGCTCATGCATCCTCGTCTCTGTTCTCTCTCTCTGTCTCTCACCTGGCCACAGGTGAAGTGTGTGCGATACTGGCCAGATGACACGGAGGTCTACGGAGACATCAAAGTCACCCTGATTGAAACAGAGCCCCTGGCAGAATATGTCATCCGCACCTTCACAGTGCAGAAGGTAAGCTTCCCTGCAGCTGCGGGCAACCTGTCCACCAGGTGAGCGGGCTTGTTTGTTCATCCAGAGCACATGGTGCCCAGGGGTCTGCTCTGTGCCCAGCCCCCACGCTTGGCACCAGTGACAGATCAGCAGTTGAGCCAGACATGGATCCTGCTACAATAGAACCCACATCTAGCGAGAGGCACAAACAGAATTCAACAGACGGATCAACGAAATAACGACACCTTGTGATAAAAGCCACAAAGGAACATGCAAAGGGTGGAGAGAAAAATCCACAAGAAGAGGGTGGTCAGAGGGCCCCTCTCGGAGGGAGGAAGCATTTGGCAGAGAATGAAGGAAGAGGAGCCAGCCAAGGGTAGGATGGAAGGAATAATATCACAGAGGGGGAAAAACATGCAAAGTATGAAGGGAAAAAAAGATCTCCACATGTTCTAGGCCTGTGGTTCTCAACTGGGGCAATCTTGTCTTCCAGGGTGTATTTATCAAAGTCTGGAAATATTTTTGGCTGTCACAACTAGAGGGTAGGAGGTCGGCTGTCACTGGCATCCGGCGGCCAGGGATACTGATTAAATATCCTGCAATGCACAGGACAGCCCCCACAACAAAGAATTATCCTGCCCAAAGTGGCAATAGGGACAAAGTTGAGAAATGCTGGTCTAGACATAGGGATGCAGGAGCTTGCTTAACAAGAATGAGACTGCAAATAACAATTATTATCATATTTATAATGTAACTATTATATGATCATTGCTATTATAGCATTACTCTTATATCATAATGACAGCTAACATTTACTGAGCACCTACTAAACCAGGCGCTTTGCTAAGTGCTTTGCACAGATTACCTCATCGAATCCTCCCGACAACGCTTTGAGGTAAATGCTATTATTATTCCCATTTCACAGGTGAAGAAACTGAGACACCGAGAGTTTAAGTCAGTTGTCCAAAGTTGCCCAGCTGCAAGGTGGTAGACCCAGGATTCATGCCTCAGCCCCTGAAGCACACTGCCCCTTCCACTGCACCATAGTTGCCGTTTTTCTAAAAGCAACTACATTCATGGATCATTTAGACACAGGCCTAAGGGTGCCAAAATATTGGGAATTTACATGATTTCAGACCTGTGCCCTTGGGGTTTGGACAAGTCCTTGCAAGGGCCAAAGCAGGCTGCTCTGAAAACTGCAGCCCAGAATGCACACAGTGCTGTTCTTGCATACACTATGTGGCCCAGGGTGTACTGTTCACTCCTGGCAGCTCATCTCCAACCCCATGCTCCCAAAGGCTCAGAGACCTTTACATCTGAGTCTGCAGACTCCCTCCACTGAGAGGAGAGAAAACCACAGGTACTTGGATATTGTCTTAGGTTGGGTTTCTTAGAAGCAGAGCCTGAGGCAAGGATTCGGATGCATATGGTATACCAAGGGAGCTCTCTCAAGCAGAACTCCTAAAAGAGGGAGGGAGGAAGGAGAGGGAAGGGGGAGGGACCCAGCAAGGACTGAGTCTCCAGTGAAGACCAGCATAGGCCTGACCCACTGGGGATCTCCTGAGCATAGACCACAACAGAGCTGTCCCTAATGAGGCAGAGAAGCCAGACTTTTGTGTTCCCCTATTAATCAGTCCGCTGACCATGGACCAAACACTAAGGGGTAACCTCCAGGGTGAGCCAGCTCCTGTCAGCTAAGGGCAGGTCTCCAGCAAAGGGGACAACCATGAGGTGCCGGGAGCCAACATGCCCTGCAGCTGAGGCCGAGAGCACGAGCCCAGTGAAGAGGATCTGGGCGGGGCACCACTGTCATCCACCACACCTGTGGCCGGTGCCTGGGAAGGGACTGTGTGGCTGGGGACATTGTGGCCCATCCTGAGACCCAGATCCTGGGCAGGGAGGCCTTGAGAATCACAGCCAGCAAAGCGTGCTGACGAGTTAGGGTCCTTTCGTGGGTTGTCTTTTTGTTTTTCTTTTCAACAATCATGAGGGAAAATACTCCCCATAGGGAGATACCCTTAAAAGATTCCCCGGGGCTCAGCCACGGCACGTAGGCACTCAGCAAACACTGCCTGGGATCTTAGCTCAAAATCGGTTCCTGAGCTTGCAAGCCAGAAATCATAAACAGGAAGTGTTGTGTGCCCTCAAAGAGAGCCCAGTCCCATCAGGGACAGAGGATCCTTGGTAAATAGTCACAGTGCAGGTGGGAGGGGCTCGACGGAGGGCTTCCCAGGACTGAGCTGATTTGGGGGATGGCGTGAAAAACATCCAAGTGTTTTTGGAGCTGCCTTTCCCTCTCTCACTTCAGGCCACCCACCACTGCCTTTATCTGGGTCTTTATTCTCTTCCTCCTAGCAGCACTCTGCCTCTAGTCTTGCCCCTGCCTTAGTTTGGTTTCCTGGAAGCGGATCCCGTGGCAGGAGGGTTTGGGTGCCCTGGATCCTGTGTTGAGGGAGAGTATGCAGGGGAAAGCGGGTGAGGGAGGCAAGACAGGGCGGGGGCCGGAGACTCAGTCCTGGGGATGTGGCCTCAGCTGGAGACTGGCTTCCACCTGCGGTGCTGCATGCTTGGTCCAATCCTGCGGCACGGGGGCCTTGGGTACGCCCATTCTGGTAACCAAGTGTTCTGGTTTGCCAGAACAGTCCTGGTTCTAGTACTGAAAGACCCGTGTCCTGGGAAACCCCTCTGTCCTGGGCCAACTGGGCAGTTGACAAAGCCAGGTGGTCACTCTGACTCTCCCACCCATGCCCCGGGGAGGGGGCCCCTATTCAGCTGAGAGCGACTGTGGGCCGCAGCCTCCTAAAAGACAAGTCTAATCACGCACTTCCCCTTCTGTGCAACCACCTGTGCAACTTCCCTGCTCTCCCCAGTGCCTTTGCAATCAAGTCCAAAGGCCCTAATGTGGATTCAAGGCCCTCCAGGATCCAGCGCCCACCCGTCCTGCCACACCCAGGTCCCCCATGGCCTGTCTTCCACCTGCTTCAGTGGACTCTCTGCACACCCCATGCTAAGCCCAGTCCCCAGGCCCTCGTCCATGCTGCCTCCCTGCCTCGGATTCCCTCCCTCTCGTCAACTGGGTGACACTCATGCATCGGCGCATCATAATGACCAGGAGTGCAGACCTTGGAGCCAGAAAGCCAGGGTGCACGTTGTCACTTTACACTTACTAGTCGTATTGTGACCTTAGGCATGTTACTCAGCCTTGTTTTGCCTCAGTTTCTTCATCCGTAAAATGAAGATAACAATAGAAGGATTGGTATCAAGACTAAGTGAATTAACACATTGACGTGTTCAGAAGAGTGGCTGGCACACAGTCAATGCTTAAGAGATGTTAGCTATTATTTTTACTATTACTATGTTTCAAGATTCAGGTCAAGCATCACCTCTTCCAGGAAGCCTTCTCTGATTTGTCCTCTCCCCAGATCAAGTTAGCTGACACTCCTTTACACATTTTAGTAGAATTATTCACTTAGGAGTCTGCCTCCACAAAGAGGCCATAAGCTGTTCCAGGGACAAGGGCTGTGGCTTTCATTTCTACCTTCTTAGTGCCTAGCATAAGGCTGGGCACAGATAAGCTTTGGTGAATTTTTTTCTTCTTGTTTGAGACAGGGTCTCGCTTTGTTGTCCAGGCTGGAGTGGAGTGGCATCATCATAGCTCACTGCAACCTCAAACTCCTGGGCTCAAAGGATCCTCCTGCCTCAGCCTCCTGAATAGCTGGGACTACAGGCGTGTGCTACCATGCCTAGCTAATTTTTTTATTTTTTGTAGAGATGGAGTCTCGCTATGTTATTTAGGTTGGACTATTTTTTAACTAAAGGAATGAACAATCAAACTGACTCTTTTCAATGCTCTCTACATATGTGCAGGAGATTGCTAAGTAGCAAAAAAGCAGATGGGGGAGCTGTATAAGCAAAGGCTCAGAGGTATGACCTGGCCATGGAATAGTGAGAAAACCACTGTTTGGCCTGGAGTGTGTGTTTGTTTGTTTGTTTGGAGGGGTGGGAATCGATCAGAGCTGTAGGCCCTACCACTGCTCTGCTTGTATTTGTTTCACATCTTATAATCCTAAATAAGGATCTAATTAATAAGGAAGTCTGATAAATTTTTTAAACATTGAAAGCCACAGAGACTATCACGGTCAAGGCTAGAACACTAGAGGAAATTAGATCTCAATCACTGAAAGGCCTCGTATTCCACTGGAAACAATTTGAACTTGGTCTTTAGGGCCATCATTTCTTTGAGTCTGTTCTACTGAATACACTTCCTATAAAACACCTGTCAAAGAGGGTCGCCTGGGCAAACACTTGCTATATTGTCCTCTTGGGCATTCAGAATGTGTATGAGCGCACTGAAGGCCCTGAGAAGTTCTGCAATAAAAAAAATCAGTTTCACTTTAACTAGTTCCACATTTCTCAAATGTCCAAATGTGACTGATTCCAGAATCACTCTGTGCAGTGACATCTGTTAACCCTGCGAAGGCCCTGTCCTCCCTGGAGGTTGCTGGGCTGGGTAAGGGAGGGCAGCAGCTGTAGGAACAGAGGCCCGTTCTCTCCTCAGAAAGGCTACCACGAGATCCGGGAGCTCCGCCTCTTCCACTTCACCAGCTGGCCCGACCACGGCGTCCCCTGCTATGCCACTGGCCTTCTGGGCTTCATCCGCCAGGTCAAGTTCCTCAATCCCCCAGAAGCTGGGCCCATAGTGGTCCACTGCAGGTGAGTCAAAGGTCCCCCACCTAACCAGGAGCGCCTCTGCAGCTCGGCTTTCTCAGAGAGGTAGATACTATCTTTTCCAGTAGCCTTAACTCTTTGCCTTAAAGACTCTACTGCCTGTGTCACCCAGGCCCAACACTTTCTGATGAGATCCAGTCCCAGGATCTAACGGCATCACCAGCAGTACTAGCAGCAGTAGTCATTGTTATTGTTGTTGCCCTGAAATAGTGAAGTCACTGGAGGTGTAGGCTGGGTGCTGGCAGCACCTGCTACGCCTGCCGTGGTAAATTACCCACATTACTTCATTTACCTCTCATCCATCCTCGAGAGGTGGGCATTATTATCATTCCCATGTCACAGATGAGTAAACTGAAGTGCCAAGAAGGTAGACGCAGAGCTGGAATATTTAACATGCTTTTCTCCAGACACCCTAAGCTCCTTGGTGTGGCAGCAGCATGCCTTGGTAGAAGCTTGCTTCTCTTCGTTTCTATTATTTTGAAAATCGCTTGCTGGCCTGCAGGGTCCCTAATAGAGAGTAAGTGGACAGCACCAGGTTTCACCTTATTACGGAGAAGAGATATTTTCAGCTCTGACCTAGAAAGTCACATTGAGAATGAGTGGCACGTCTTTGAATCCTCCCAAATGGAGATGAAGTGTCGTGTCAAGGGCATTCAGAATTGGAGGAGGATGGATGTCCCAACCTGAAGCTGGCCAGCCTGTGTGCCCCTCCTTCCCGGTGCCTCTCTCTTCCAGTGCGACCTTGGCCAGCCCAACTTTTCAGGCCCTGTGTGCTCAGGTGATTGCGTCCCTGCCCTGACAGTATCCGTGTCAGTCGAGGGACCAAGGAAGACCCCATAAACTGTGGATGTCTCAGAGCCAGGCCCCTCACACTGCATGCATTTATCTTCACTGCAGTAGTAGGTACACAAGCCCATTTCACAGATGAAGCGATTGAGGATGAAGAGGCCTGGGCTTAGACACCCATGGGCTCTCTAGGTGTTTTGCACGTATTCTCTGCTTTACATCTCATAGCAACCCAAGGACAATAGAACCTTAGGTCCAAAGCCCTATATCCCAAAGAGCAGCCAGAGTAGGGATTAGAGAGAAAGAGCAACAACGGCAAATATTTGTCAGGCCTTCTGCTAAGCCCCAGTGCTGTGCATGGTGGCTGTACATCTGCATCTCCATAGCAAGTCACCTGAATGCATCTGAGCAGAATGGGACCCACGCCTGGGGCTGTTGTGAAGATTCAATGGATTGCCTAACTAAGTGCCTGGGAGAATCCCTGACATGCAGTAAGCACCGAAAAATATCACTATTCTCTGCCTCTTAATGATGTCCCCCTAACCAGATGGTTAATCCCTCAGGGGAAGAACCATATTTTCATATCCTCACTCCCAATCCCAGCATCTAGTGCAATATAGATGCTCAACAAATATTTGTTGAATATAAATAGCAACTATTAATTGAGAAATTATTATGCAGCCAGGCACAGGGCTAAGCAATTTACATGCATTATGTTTTTAATGAGATTTCATACAGTTTACATGTGGTATCTATTAATGCTACAAGGTAGGTCCGTTTGTTATTATCAGCATGATTTTGCAGAGGAGAGTATGGAACCCAGAAAGATTTATTTACACAAGGTCACACAGCTAGTAAGTAGTAGAGCCGGGATTTGATCCCACGGGGTCCCTTCCAAATATCCCATGTTCAATGACTTTGCGCTGCTGAAATAAACACAGCCCAATCCTCATGCTGCTGAAATCAACACAGCGCAATCCTCACAAAGCCCTGCAGAGAGTCGTGTCATATGCATCAGAAAACCGAGGCTCACAGACACCAGGCAACTTGTTCACTGATGGCTTCAAGATCCAAAACCGAATTGGGCTGGTTCTTTCTGCTAAAACATGTTGAGGACGAGACATGAAGAAGAAACAGATGAGTGGTCCTCTGTACTCCCTCCTCCATTCTGAAGTCCAACCCGTTGAGTCCCTTCTGTTGGGTCTGGATTCGGTGGGGTTGTTCTGAAGCAAATATAAGTCAGACTTCACTCAACTGAAACCGTGAAATTTTATCATGAATGAAGACTCTGCTTCTGACGGGTTTGCTTTCCGGATCGCTGTGGGTGATGGTCCCCACTGGCCTATGCTCCTTGGATCTATAATCAGCCAATGTTGCTTTTCTGTCTTGTTCCATCGCTCTTCCTCTTGGCATTTCCTTTGATTTTCACATCATTAGACAAAGACATTTGTTTCCATGAGGGAAGCAAAACGTGAAAATGCAGCCAAAGTGGCCCTCCTCGACAGTTCGCCTGGCCTTCCCTTCCCAGACTGTATGTGTTTACGGCAAATGTCCCATTTGTCTCTGGGTCAGCACCCTTGTTTCAGAAGCAGCACTAGTCTGGGCAGGGCTGGCCGTGGTCCACAGAGTCTCACTGAGTTCTCACTATTTCATATTTGGTCTGAGTCCCATCGGTGATCAGAAATTGAACATACGTCGGGAAACTTGATACCCTACAAGGGTCTCAGACTATCGCTGCTCTAGTTCAGTGACGCTCTGGCTCATGATCCCAGGGAAACAGGTGCAGGGGGAGCCAAACACCGGGCTTTGGACATGGGGCTCCAGGATTCATTCCCTGCCTTGGGGACAGCTTAGGGGACTCTAGTTTCTGCCCTCTCATTCATCTCCCCTCTGTTCTCCCTTTCTCCTCTCCTTCCTTGCTTCTATCCATCAACTGATTTGCTGATGGAAAAAAAGGGAGAGGAGAAAAGAAGGGAAGGAAAGAGGAAAGACGTGTTTATTGGGCATCTCTGGCATGCTAGGACCACGTTAGGTGTTTTATACTGTATAGATGAGTTATTGTTACCCAAAAAATGGGGAAACTGCATGCACACATGTTGTGTAAGTGTGAATTGTGTCCTATATCATTAAGAAAGGAAGTGTAAGAGCACACAGTCTGCAGCCAGACTGCCTGGGTAAAAGTCCCAGCTCTATCACTTGCCAGCTGTGTGACCTTGAGCAAGGTAAGCCCTCTGTGCCTCTGTTTTCTCACCTGTGAAATGGGATGAGACACTTCCTAACAACCTCATAGGGAAATTTATATAGGTAACATTCGTAGAGCACTTAGAACAAAGACGGGCACTCTCTAAACCCTAAATAAGTGTTTGTTAAATGAGTACAACAAAATAAGTCAGTTCTGATAAAACAGCCTTGAAAACAAGAATTACTCTCTTATTTTACAAAGGAGAGAGCTGAGGCTCTAAGTTTAGTTGCTTGTTCAACATCTCCTGGGAGTGCTGGAATTCAGACTGTTTGGCTCTGTCTGGTTCTGCAGCGTGCTGCCTCGCAGCAGGGCCCTCAAGGATGGGGCCGCATGGGGCGGATCCCAGGGCTGGCTCCACTCCGAGATCCCTAACACAGATCATACCTTCTCTCCCAGTGCTGGGGCCGGGAGGACCGGCTGCTTCATCGCCATCGACACTATGCTTGACATGGCCGAGAACGAAGGGGTGGTGGACATCTTCAACTGTGTGCGCGAGCTCCGGGCCCAGAGGGTCAACTTGGTACAGACAGAGGTGAGTCCTAGGGGACTGAGCCACTGGCCAAGGAGAAGCATGCTAGAACTGGGATACCCATGGCGGGAGGCATCCTATAGAAAGGGACCTGGGTGGGAGAGCAGTGGGAGGGAGTAAACACATGGCGTGCTATGTGGAGACCACTGTAGAGGATGGGGTGCCCCAGCCACCCTTGGTGGTCTGCAGTGCAGGGACTTCCACCAGTGATGAATGATGGTGAGTTCTCCGTCTCTGAGGGCATCCAAGCAGGGACCGAATGGCAACTTCAGGGACTCTTTGAACAGTATTTCTGCCTTGGGTGAAGGAGTAGGAGGGAAAGAGAAGCACTGGCGTGTATGGAATGCCTACCATGTGCCGAGCATCGATTCAGTCACTGCAGGGAATGGCTTAATCAACAAACTTTTTGAGTACTTGAACTAGATGCTGAGGATTCCGAGATAATACACATCCCCTGCCCTTGAAGAAGGGGACCTCTCTGTGCAGTTATAGAGCCCAAGACCTAAGGAATGCGGAAGGGTTTGGTCTTTATTGCTGCACACCTACTGTGAGCCAGGAGTACACATTCTCTGTATTCAGAATACTGTTTCTACTCCTCCCAACTACCTGTGGTGTAGCTCCTAGTAGTATCCCCATTTTATTGATGAAAAAGGAATCAAGAAATCATATCCCCAATACCTCACATAGCCAGACTGTCATAGAACATGGGTCCACGTGACCTCGAGACCCTACACTCTCTCGCTAAGCAGTCTTTTCTGCCAGTCCCACTCCCCTGTGCCTTGGCTTGGCGTTCCTGAAATAAGCCCATCTTCTGGTTCTAGTGAAGGCTGTGAGTGCCCAGGTAGTCAGAGGGGGGACAGATAAGGAGCCGCACACATCCTCAACCCTGCAAAGGGACGTTACCCAAAGGGAATACGCCCACTGATAGGTTTACACACACAGGCCCCCGGTGCAGGCTGAGCAGACTCGCACAGCCCAGTCTGCAGGCTTCCAGCACTAAGGCCAAGAGGGCTGCTCTGTCTGTTCCCAGGTCCATGTGTGCAGAAGGCAGCCTCGCTGCTTGGAGTCAGACACATGGTCCTCACTGTTCAGTGGGGGAGACATAGTCACATGCGGATTCATCATGATGAACCCGGATAAGCACTTTATAGAGAAATAGGCCAAGTTCTGCAGGGAAAAAGGTCACACAACAAACATTTATCAAGGGCCTAGAAGTAACCATACCTTCTGCCCGATGGATTAATAGATGACTTTTCAGAAGGAATGAAACATTGAAGGTATAGAGAGGGAGACTGGAGTTTCAGGAGAAGAGAACAGCAGGTACAAAGAATCGCAATGGGAGAGGGACAACACATGTTTTAGGAGCAGACCCTGAGAAAAGGATTTGAGGGCAAGTAGTTTATTTTGGAGGTAATCCCAAGATGTGCTGGTTGGTGAGTGGGAACGTGAGACAGAGAAGGGGAGGCAGCAAACAAAGACGACCTTAACAAGCTGTTAAACACTGTAGACAACTGGAGCCCAATCCTGCCGGGATCTCCAATAGTGTGGAACACACAGCTCCAAGTTATCCCACCTAAGGGGGAAGGGAATGTGGGTTTTTATCCCCAACTCTCCATCTGTGGTTGTTTGAGGGCGACTTCCCAAGGCATTAACTCTTTGGTCCTGCTGGCTTGCCCTGCACACAGCCAGGTGTGCTCCTGGGACTAGAAAGAAAGCCCTCAGCAGAGAATTCCAGGCATCTGCAGCAAGCAGCTGTCGTTAGGTGAAGGTGAAAGCTGAGGAGATGTGGGCTGGACACCAAGAACACCTGCTGCCGCGTATCTAGAAGTTCCTCATTTTTATCAGTGACTTTGCTCTTCAATCTTGTACAAGGAACAAAACTCACCATAGCTCAGTTGATCACAATGAAACATGGAAACTTGGCCCTTTGGGTTACAGGATAAAAAGTCAGGATTCTGCAATATAAATCATATCCATTCTTCACAGTCTGCAAGAGGAAATGTGGACAACAAACTCCCAGGCCACTGTTCTTACCTGGTACCCTATTCCCTCTCTCCTTGACTTTGCAGGAGCAGTATGTGTTTGTGCACGATGCCATCCTGGAAGCGTGCCTCTGTGGCAACACCGCCATCCCTGTGTGTGAGTTCCGCTCTCTCTACTACAACATCAGCAGGCTGGACCCCCAGACAAACTCCAGCCAAATCAAAGATGAATTTCAGGTATGGACAAATCTTAGGCTCAGTGACTGTCCCAGTCAGTTCAGGTTGTTATAGCAAATTTCCATAGACTGGGTGGCTTACACAATAGACATTATTTAATCACATTTCTGGAGGCTGCAAAGTCCAAGATCAAGCTGTCAACAAATCCAGCATCTGGGGAGGGCTCACATCCTGGCTTGCAGATGGCCACCTTCTCATTGTTTCTTCACATGATGGAAAGCAGAGAGAAAGAAAACTCTCACATTTCTTATTATAAGAGCACTACTCTGGTTGATGAGGGCTCCACCCTCATGACCTAATCACCTCCCAAAGCCTCCACCTCCTAATACCATCACTTCGGGGGTTAGGATTTCAGCATATGAATTTTGGGATGATGCAAACATTCAGGCCGTAACAGTGACCTAGCCAGCTTCAGTGGCTTTGTGTGCATTCGTGGGGCTTTCTTTGTGAGAATTGATGTGTCTATGCACTTTCAGTGTTTGCAGCTCTAGGCAGCTGCAGAATGCATTTCAGAACATAAAATGCACAGCCATGAGCAACCATGAACCAATCACTCAGTGATTGCTAATGCTCATTTTTAACTATGGTTGTGTTTTTGAACTGAGGTCTTATTCAGTTCTTGTCCAGGTTGTGAATGGAGACAAGTTTATACACACAGGTGTGAATTTTATACTCCTCCTTTCCTGGAGGGACTCAGGGTTTTTCAGTATTTTCTCAGTGGAAAAACGCAGACTCTTGGGTCCCATCCAGACCAATTGAATGAGAACCTTTTATTTAACAAGATGTCTGGGTGATTTGTAAGCATATTAAACTTTGAGAAGTGCCGTCCTAGGGCACAGATCAGGCATAGTGAATCTGTACCTTGGAGCCCATATGGTCAGAGTTGTAGCAACTTTAGTCTGAAAGGCCTGGGTATGAATCACTGGGTAAGGCAAAGCCAGAGTTTAGCCCTTCATCTTAAGGCCAGTGCCAGGGTCCCACTTGGGCAATGGGAGCTGAGGACCAGGCCAGGAGAAACAAGGAAGCTCTAGGACTTGCTTCAAGTCTGTGGACAAATGCTGGGCCCGTGGTTCCATGGGCAGATACCCCAGTGAGGCCAGTACTTTAGTGCTTCTTCAAACACTAGTCTTTATTGATTTGGAGTAGAGACAGAGTGCTGAATGAGAGAAGGACAGGGGCCACAGAACCCCGGCCATTGCACATAACATCTCATCTAATCTGCTGGCTGGGGAAGTTCAGTTTCAAACTTGGAAGACTTACTCTGCAGAGCACAAATCCTGCAATTTTCCAGACCTACTAAGGCTTGCCCCTTGGAAATCTCTCATCCCTCCCAGGCAGCTCATCTGAGCATCCCCCATCCTCAGACAGCTTTCTCTCTGAGAAGAGTGGTGGTAAATCATTTTCCTCATTCCGTCACACTCCACGTGATGTTTAACACTCATTAGGGATTCCCGACCCCTGTGTCACATATGACCTCCTGGCTGGCCCACCCCTTACTACAGCACTGGCCGAGCTGAACCACTTAGTTCACATGATCGGCAGGTGTGACAAGTCTGCGTCTAAGCCTACGTGTGGGTGTGCTGTCCCTGCAGCCTTGGCACCTCGAAGGTGTCCCACAGTTCACAGGCCCTGCAGCAGGGAGTGGGAGATGATAGAGCATCACCCCAGAAGAGGAACAGGCCCTGGGGAAGGGACAGCAGGGCAAGACTTGGAGGGGAGAGATAGGCAATTTAGGCTAAATCGGAACATCACTGTGTCTCTGTTCAGGGGCAGCCATCTGAGCAGTGCCTATCTATCCGCCTTTGTGCCCCACAGACCCTTAACATTGTGACGCCCCGCGTGCGGCCTGAGGACTGCAGCATTGGGCTCCTACCCCGGAACCATGATAAGAATCGGAGCATGGACGTCCTGCCTCTGGACCGCTGCCTGCCCTTCCTCATCTCAGTGGACGGGGAATCCAGCAACTACATCAACGCGGCACTGATGGACGTAAGCCAAGCCCTGGCAGGAAGCTCCTGGTTGGCATTCCAGGGAACGGCTCCTTCCCAGGGTGGAGGTGGCTGGACCCCAGGGCCCGGATTCCACCAGCCAGCCTCTCCTTGCTTCTGACCTGCTGGCCCCAAGGACCTTGCTCCCCACAGAGGCTCTGGTCCAAACCTAGACGAGCCGTGCTCTTGGCTCCTTTGCTCACATAAAGAGCCTGGGAAGAATAGACCAAAGGCTTAAAGTGGCTGCCATGACACCACAGCAAGTCTACAGGCCTGCCCAGCACCCCTTCCCATTTTCCACGAGCTGACTCCTAGCCTGAAGCTCAGTAAGGAAAGCACTCTCTGTGCCAGCCCTTGGCCTTGAGCCCTGGGAACACAATATGGTGCAGACATGGGTTCTGTCCTCTGGTAGCTCCTGTGCAGGGCCCCACATAACACTTGTGCAGAGGCAAGAATGAGGATGGCACATAGCAGGTGCTCAGTGCATGGTTACTGGGCAGGGATGGGAGCAGGCTGTGTCTCGACTGTCCTGCTAGGGGCACCATCTCCTGCTTTCTCTACATCAGGCCCAAGAAGGGCACTTCATGCTGCCCTGATTTGGGATTAGGGTCACATCCCCGCCCCAGTGGGCCCATGCTGCTGCTGCATGTGCTTCTCCCTGGGCCTTCCAGCTACTTCTGAGTATCATCACTTCACCTCCAAAGTACAGAGGTGTTTGCAGCAGGACGGAACCACAACCAGCTAGTCCCAGCCATGCACTTTTCGTGAGAGGAAATGGAGGCCAGAGAGAGAAACAGATTTGCTGAAGGTCACCCAGGGAGCTAATGATAAATCCTAAACCCTAGAATTTATTTCTTGAGACTCCCCACAGTTTTCTCCATCCGGTAAGATGCAAACATTGTACCTCCTGAGGCCAAGGACCAAGAATGCTGTGGCCCGATTGGAATAAGGTCTTCTAGGTTCCCTCCCTGCCCCATATCTGAAATCACATCCATCCAGCCCACGAGGCCCTCCCATCTCACTCAGAACAGACAAGAACATGGGGTGCTCTCTCCTGGGGTCAAGACCAACGACTTTTCTAATCTCTGATCCTCTTGCTCTTTCTCCCCAAGGGTCTTAAGTATTGGAATCAGGGCGGTGATGGGAGTTCCAATGCCTATCTCAGCTCTCTAGGGGTCTGCCCTGGCCTCCACCCACAAGGTGCCCATGTCCTCCATGAAAACCCTGGCCCCAGGTCCAGAAGCAGGGAATCTTGTCCTGGTCATGTCAAGTAGCTGGAGTGGAGAGAAGACCTCTGGCATTAGCTTAGCTTAGAGCCTTCCAAAGTCAGTGTGTGCATGTGTGTGTATGTGTGTGTGTGTGGTGAGAAATGGGGTTCAGAGGTGCACCCACACTTCCAAGTTCTCCTAGCTTTGTCTGCCACTTGTCCCAACACCCCTCCCTGCCTTCCTCATCCAAGCAAAGATCAAACAAGCTCCTGGCTTCTACTTAGTAGGTTAGATGCTGCCTGGAGTCAAATGCCTTCTGCCAAGCTCTGATGCTGATTGTATTCTCTTTGTCCACGGGGCATTTCTCCTGTGAGCCATCACTGGGGCCTTTTCCTTTCTTATATTAAAAAAAAAAAAAGTCCTTATCTGTATTCCAGCTCAGTCTGTGCATTATCTGGTAACCATAGCAGCTTTGCTTCTAGCAGAAAAATATGAAGTCCTCTGGGTTAATTTTTAATGTTTCCCCTGGTAAAGGATGATGTTATCCATGAAATGGATTGCCGACTGATCCCTGAAACCCGGCAGGAGCACGGATCTTGAACATATTTTCAGATAAGGCTTTGTCAGGCGTGCTGGCCTAATAGAGCATTTATCACAGAGACAGGAAAAAAGGAAAGAAAACTAACATTCACTGAGTGCCGGGCACCATGTCAGGCCCTGGACTTGTGCTGTCTCGTTTTGCATTTAGGTATTAATATCTCCATTTTCCAGTGAGGTCCTGAGGGTCAGAGTATTTCCGGCACTTGCTCAAGGTCAACTAGCTCAGAAATAGGGGATTCACGGATCTGAACCCTATGTCTGTTGACTCTTAAAGCCTGGATTCCTTTCCATGTCTGGAATTGGCCCGTCTATCTGTAGCTAAGAGTTTGGCTTTTGGGAAACTAAATGGTCCACCCTCCCAGATGCCCCTCTGATCACTCCACTGGCCAGGAGGAGGGCCCTGGAAGACAGAACCCCCTAATACATGCCTGACATCCTTTGCAATGCATGCAAGGCTTTGTCCTGCTTCTGCGAGGGCTTTGTCCCTCTTCCCTCCCCATCTTCCTTCTGACTTGTGACTCCACTGAAAACAGCTATGCCTCCCACAGAAACTGTCTCCTGAGAAAACTTGCTGAGAACACGAGCTATTTCTCAGGTGTCACAAACCGCTCACAAAGTGAGCAAGCCCTCTAGGCTCTACAGACACCTTCTTCACAGGGAAGCGTGACAGTTAGGGCCCAGTTGAAACTTCCAGACTCCCACAGGCTATTTTCTCTGGGCCTCCGTTTCCCCATCTATAACACGGGACTGAATTTATTCACTTATTCGCTGGAGCTGCACTGAGCACCTGCCGTGCACCAGCCACAATGTTGGTGCCACGGGTGAAAGACAAAGTCAGGGGTGTTTCTGCCCTTCCAGTGGCCTTACGGTCAGGCTCCTGTGTGCTGGTCTTTTCACATGCAAATCTCATTCAATCTGTATGACAGCCATCCCTTTGGATTTCATTCCTGTTTTCCAGTTAAAGCATCGGAGCTTTGGAGTGATCCCATAACTTGCCAGTGCTTAGCACCCTCTCCCACCACCCCAAAAGGAACTCTACAAGTAGCGTTTGAATGAATGAATGAATGAATGAATGAATAAATGGGTGGATGAATGGATAAATGGAGGACTCATAACTTACAAGTGGCAAAGGTGGTCTTGAATCCCACGTCTGCCTGATTCTAACACATGGGTACCTCCCACTGCCCCATTGGCTCACAGGACACACTGCCCTCTCTGCCAGGCCAGCTCAGCCCTCATTCCAGCCTGGGGCAGCAGTGAACCCCAGGCCAGCGCAAACCCTCCCCCACATCACGGACACAGGGACTCAGTGGACCCCTTATATCCCAAGAGGCGTCTTGGCCAGCAGAGCAGTGAATCTGCATCTAGAATCTTTTTTCATTTCATATTGTAATGATGATTATTTGCTGAGCTCCAAGACATAAATAATTTATTTGGATAATCCCCATCCGAGTGACACTTTCCTAATGAAATGTCTTAGTTTGGAGGAGAATGTGTTCATTAGAAGAAGGTCCCCTTTGCCGCCAGGACACCAAGAGATAACGGAACAGGCAGGTGCTTTGTATAATCTATTTGGCAGGCTCGGGGGGCCTCTGGCAGCCGTCCGGGCCTCGTCGTCATCAGAGTATAACTGATGGATGTGTATTTTACCAAGCCTGTGTCATTCCTTTGCCAGAGCCACAAACAGCCTGCCGCCTTTGTGGTCACCCAACACCCTCTCCCCAACACCGTGGCGGACTTCTGGAGGCTGGTGTTCGACTATAACTGCTCCTCCGTGGTGATGCTGAATGAGATGGACACTGCCCAGGTAAGAGCAGGCCCAGAGGTGGCCCTGGGGGGCCTAGACGGGTCAGGGGATCCGTGCTCTAGACTTGGAGGGAGAGCCCTCAAGAGCGGCGCATGCCACACCTGCCCTGGCTGGCTGCCCTGCACCGGGCACTGTCGGCCCGGAACAAAAAGAAAACCCAACCCGCCAACCGCAAAAGCAAGAAAGCCCCCCCCGAGCCCCGGGAACCCCAGACCCCCAGCAAACACCGCCCCCCACCCCCCACCTTTGCCCAGCTCCCCCCAGGGCCAGACTCCATTGCTTTGTCCCCTAAGCACCTGGTGCCCTTAAGGAACAACACTGAGGCCACTGGACAGGAACGGAGGGAATGTGGGGAGAACAGCAAGGAATGAGGTCAGAGGGCTGTGGAGGTCATAGTAAGAACTTGGGGGTTCACTCTGAGAGAAACAGGGAGCCAATCACAGGTTTTAAGCAGAGGCGTGACATAATTTGACTATCTTGGGGCAGTTTCTGGAGCCCACACCCCTAGAGCAGGGCAGCCATTCTGGGGTGGAGGAGGTGGGAATGGCCTTTCAGGTTTTTTAAAAGCTGTCCTTTCACTGCCTTGAAGAAAACTCAGAGTAACTCAATGCATTCCTGTCTGAGTGCCGGCCTTGTTCAGGCCTTGGGTGGGAATAAGAAATTTTTAAAACAGATCTGAGCTGTAGTCTCAGGCCTCCCAAAGTTCCCAGCCTTGCTACAGAGACAGATGAGCAAATTGTCCCAAGCTCGTGCAGCAGCGTATAATAGAGGTCAGCAGCGTGAAGTGCTGTGCTGGCCAAGAGCAGAGAGCAATTAATTCTACCCACAGGGTGAGGGAAGACTTCAAAAAGAAGGTGACTTTGGCCTTGAGGAAGGCAGAGGAAATTTAGGCATCTGAGGGCCGAGCTAGCCGGGAAAGGTATTTCAGGCAGAGGGAACAGCAGAGGCGAAGGCGAGGTAGGGGGAATGTGTGTTTTAGGCTTGTTTGCAGAACAGTTTCTGGTCGGGGTGGCTGGGGCCCAGGGTGTGTCAGGAGGAGAAGAGTGTGGTGAGGCTGGGAAGTGCAGCAGGGCTTGCAGAGGACTCCCTGTGCCAGGCTGAGGAGCTCACGCCTTAGACAGCAGCATGGTAAGCATCAGACTTTTACTTTGCAAGCAACAGAATCCTTTCTACAAATAAAAGCTTTCATGCAAGCCCAATGTATGAAACAGGTATGATCAAGAGCTGCTCATGGCAAAGCATGCAGCAAGGGTCGGACTCCTCTCACACAGCTTCCTAATCTTCCCTTGGTGCCCCTCGGAGATTCGGTCTCTCTGGGTACCTTTGTGGGATCCCTGCAGTTCCCAGGAGCACAGTTAGAAATACTTGTTGTGCGGGGAGGAGAGACACGTGAGCTTTAACCGTGCCGTGCAGAGCCAGAGCGCCCATTGGAAAGCCAGGTCTGGGGACCAGGGAGGGGGCAAAGCTGGAGGGAGGACCTGGGAACCAAGGAGCCCGGGGAGGAGAATGTTGCAAGTGTGCAGAAAGTAGAGGAGGTGACCCGAACTGGGGAAGTGGCAAGCAGGCAAGAAAGATGGAATTGTATGCGAAAACATCTCCAGAGTTGAAGTCCACAAGGTTTAGGTAGCAGTTGCACGTGGGAGGTGAATGGAAAGGATGAGTCACCTGAGGTAATGACAGGTTGTCTAGTCCGGGCAGTGAGGTGCCCAGGGACGCAACCGGCCCCATGGGAAGGGCGGGAGGGAGGGGAAGGCAGCCGAGGTGCCGATGGGTGGGGATGCAGCTGAGTGCAGCTTGGGATGTGTCTGTGGGAGACACTCGGGAGCGAGTCCCTCCATACAGGCAACCCCGTATCTGCCGAGCATCTGCTATTGGCTGGAAGCTATTCTAGGTGTTCGGGATGCATCAAGGAGCAGCACAGACAAAGCGTCGCATAAAAATTCCCAGCTCTCGTGCAACCTCTGTTCTAAAAGGGGAGAGAGACAATAAACCACCAACACTCTACACAGTACTTAGTTATATGTTAGAAGGTGACAACAGTGTTTGGCGGAAGGAAATAAAAGGGCAGGATAGTGACCATCGTAGGGCTGGGCCTGGGGCATGGGGGGTAATTGCGACAACGGAGTCGGGGAGGCCCTGTGGAGAAGAGGGCACCTGAACACAGGCCTGAAGGAGGCGAGGGAGTGGTCCGGGATCCCCTCTCAGGGAAGAGTGTCCCAGCACCTGCACCTGGCCACCATATGGCGCGCATGCCCCTGGTGCCTAACTTAAGGAACAACACAGAGGCCACCGGGGCAGGAGCAGAGGGAATGTGGGGAGAACAGCAGAAAATGAGGTCAGAGGGCCACGGAGGTTATAGGAAGAACTTGGGGTTTCATTCCGAGAAAAACAGGGAGCCATTGACAGGTTTTAAGCAGAACAGAGACATAATTTGACTTTTTAATAAAAGCATCCCTCTGGCTGCTGTGTTGAGAAGAGATTGTGAGTGCCAGAGGGGGGAGGCTGATTGCTGAGAATGGAAGCAGAGAGGACAGAGCAGAAGCTGCTGTAATTACCCAGGCGGCAGCTGAGGGTGGCTTGAGCCAAAGGGGTAGCAAGGGAGTGGATGCTGGATACATTCTGAAGGTAAAGCCAACAAAATAGCCTGAAAGATTGCACATGGAACACGAGAGAAAAAGAAGGATCAAGGACAATTCCAAGATTTGGGGTCTGAACCATGGAAGGTTGGAAACTGAGATAACTATGGGAATAAATGAATTTCCATAAAACAGAGTGTCCTGGAGCCTTCCCTGCAGAGGTTTGGAGTCAGAAGGCATCATCACCCCATTCCTTTGGCCGAAGAAGTAAAACAGTGAACTCAGCTCATGAGCCCGGGAGTGGAGTCGGGCCTACGACAGCCTGTTTGTTCTTCTCTTTTTCAACATCCCTTTCTGCAAAACCAGAGCCCGGACACAGAGGATGAGTTTTGAGGAACCCCACTTTGGGGCCTATAGAGGAGCAAGGGTCAAGATCTCTGGCTGTAGCTCCCCTTTCCAGCGTGGGTCCTGGGTGAATGTAGGATCTCTCAGGCCCAGATGTTAGTACAGACTTTGAGAACTGATTTTCTAAATGCGAAAACATCAGGCTCAGAAGTGCCCTAAGGTTGGCTGCCATATGCAGCTGGCACACATCCCCTGAAATCGGCAGATGAATAGAGCACTTATTGATATAAATATCATCACCGCAGCAGCTGGGCGCCTCGCAAAAATAAACAATGACACAGCACGAGCATCAGAAAAGCCGCCCTCGGCACCTGGAGGGGCGGTTCTCTGAAGTGGCACCAGCATCTGTCCGCCTGCACGTTCACGTCAAATCAGCTCCCGGCTTGGGCCAGCCCGGCAGCGCGGACAGTCTGCCTTAGGCCCTGGGCATCACTAGGTCGCTCTTGAAGACCAGTGCCACATCCCCCGGTTTGACCAAGGACCACAAGGGCTCGTGTTGGGGGTTGGGCAGGGCTACCTGTACGTTGCAGCAAAATAAGGTTGAGGAAAGGGTGTGAGCTCTCGCAGGGCTTTATTTGTTTGCACTGCTGGCTAAATCTGCCTCTGCTCAGAATCCTACACTACTTCATTCAATCAGCCATCCCCAGACACAAATATTCTTCCATTCTCTGCAGTGGCTGCTGTTCAAAGATAATTAGGACCAATGGGGGATCAGGATAAAGACTCTCAAACTTCGGCATTCTACCTTAGAGATTTTTCTAGCTCTTTAGGACTCCAAAGACCTGTGGTCATATTTGTGGGGCACAATCCTAGAACCACAACATCCAGCAAACAGTGCCGTGGTTTCTCAGACTCAGCCAAGAGAAAACCTTTTCAACCACATGCAGCAGCATTGACAAGGTCTCTTCCAGCTTTGCGGGGTCCGTGGATACACCAGAGTCCACGGGGAGCAGGCACCAGGAAGGAGCCCCCTTTGCAGTCCCGCCACACCCACCATACTGTTTGGAAAGCTCAGGAGATCCCCATGCCAGCCATGGGGTGGGCTACGTGGCAGGCAGAATCCAGGTCCCCCAAACGTGTCCCCATCCCAATCCCTGAAACCTGCGAGTATGTTGTTTTACGTAGCAGCAGGGCCTTTGCAGATGTGATGGAGTTAAGGATCTGGCGATGTGGAGATTATCCCGGATCGTACCGTCAGGCCCAATAGAAGAGTCCTTGTAAGAGGGAAACAAGCGGGTCAGAGTCAGTGGACGGCAACATGGTAACAGAGCAGCAGTGGAAGAGATTCGGCCACGAGCGGAGGGTTGCAGGCACCCCCTGGAAGCTGGGAGGGGCAGGAAATGGGTTCTCTCCTGGAGACCACAGAAAGGAACCAGCTGTGTTAAGATACCTGAATCTTAACCTCTTAAGACTCATTTCAGAATTCTGACCTCCAGACCTGTATAATATCTGTGTTGTTTTAAGCCACTAAATGCATAGTAATTTGTTACAGCAGCCATAGGAAACGAATACAGGCAGTAACACTGAAACCAGAACTTCAGAGCCAGAGTGACAGAGATCCGAGCCAGGGCAGGAGTGAGGATGAGAGTACGGGAAGAGCCAGAGTCAGCACTGGGATGTTGGAATGGAGAGCGGCTTGAGCTGGAGAAACTCACGTCTCGGTCAGAGTCCAGAGTCAGAGCCATCAGGAGCTGTGAGGCAGCAGGACGTGGAGGCCGCAGAGAAGGGGAAGGTCCACTCCGCCAGCTTAGGCCGTCGTGCCAGCCCAGAGGGAGGTCTCGTACAGGTCCAGGTGCATGCTCTCTGGGCCTCGTTCAATCATCCACTCATCAACATACATTTATCAAGAACCTACCACGTGCCGGGTACAGACCTAGACGTGGCAGAGGACAAAAGAGACGTGAAAAAGTCCCCAGCCCTGTGGAGCCGGCATTCTCGAGAAGTGATTCACGCCTGCCAGCTCTCTTTGGCGTCAGACAGGATGAAATCATCTTCGTCTAAAATCATCTCAGCAAGACCCTTGAAAGGCAGGAGGAAGCTGACCGTGAAGCAAAGGGGTGGGAGAAACAGTGTCCAGGGGCACGTCACATTGCCCTCCAGCGCTGTGGACAGCCATTCGAGGAATCCAGCTAGACAGGACCACCCCCTCAGCCTGGAGCCAGGTTTGGGGGTCGGTGAGACCCAGCCTCACTTTAGGTACTGCTGCCACATAATAAGTGCTTCAGCATCTCTCGAATATTCTGTTGCTTTATTATTGGGCTATACTTGGAGCATCCCCTGAGTTTCTCATTATTTTACCTGCTACTAATTCTAGGAAGCACTCTTTACCGTGCCTAAATCTTAGAGATTTTATAATCCGAGTGTCATCAAACACCTTTCAATATTTCCCATGTGTTCCCTCTATGGATCCGTTATTCGGACAGCTTTTATTTCCCAAACTGTATTTACTAATCAATAATGATTCAGTTTTCACATATTTTTCCATGAACTTAACTGTCTCAATGAACTTCTGATCTGCAGGCCAGGTGCAGAATTGACACAGCAAGATGCTCTAATTCTAGCCCAAAGCCAGAGGCTTGGTGTCCTCCACTTCATGACAACAACAGGAGCCCCCTTTGGTTTTCGAAGGCCTCGACAATAGCCCATTGGCTTCTCCTGCAAACTTTACACACCCCACTTTGGAAACCACTGATGTCATTTGCAGTTCAGAAAACTGAGGCCCAGGCAGGGGAAAGGATTTGTCCAAGGTCACACAACCCATCACTGACTTGGGCCCAGGACCTCCTGCCCAGAGATGGTAAAGATTTTTGCCATCATTTCAAACAGGATTTCCAGGCCCCAGTATCTGATAATCACTGATCTCTGGCACCTGGGTGTATGGAGCAGACAGGAATGTTTCCTTACATTAAAACAAACAAGAGTCCCTAGCTTGTATAAAAGCTGACTTGCCACATTCTGAGGCTCTCATTGTGGAAAGCCTGAGAGATCGGGGGGTGCAAAGCCAGGTGGAAGGGTGAGGGTCGGTGGGTGGGTCCAAGGACGAGGGGCGGGCTGTGATGTATTCCCACACAAGTGAGGGGGCAAGCTTCTCATCCCCCCAGGAGAAAAGCAGGGTGCTGCTGCAGAGGTGTCTTTTCCTGTCATTGTGCCTGCAGGGCAAATAGCGAGCGTCGCTATCCCCATTTTTATCTCAGCTTGTGAAAACACAGCCTAACATGCTAACAAAGTGCACAGAATGCCCAACTCTGCATCTCATCCAGCCTCAGTCTGGCTCTGCAAGGGGCTGCATCTGTTTCTATCCCCACCAGAATAGTAGGGGTAACAGTAGAACAAGAAATTTGCGGTCAAGAGACCTGGGTTCAAGTTGTACCTCACCACTTCCTTGCTCTGTTGCCCCGAGCCAGTTTCTCAATGTCTCCAAGTCTCGACATCATCCTCTGTTAGATTACTATAAGCCGGAGGCCAGCCAAGTTCACTCTATGTTTGAGATTTAAATAAAATTGGCTCTGTTCCCTATTCCCCATCCTGTGGGAAAACCCAACGTCTACCCCAAGATTTCTGAGAATTCCAGGGGAGTCCCACTCTCACACTCTCTTCCAGGTTCCGGCTGAGGCTCTAGTGGGGGCAATGTGGGGTCACATCCCAGCAGCGTCCCTGACTTAAGGTTAAACATCGCACGTCCTCGTTCTTAAACCCACCTTGCCGCTCCTCGAGCCCGGCCGGCAGCTGCGCATCTTCCCCAGCCCTGTTGCCCAAACCACTCTGTTCCCCTGTCCACCTCCTCGTCAGTTCCTCCCTGCTCAGCTCTTCCACTTTCTCCCCAAAAGTGGTTCCTCTCCTAAGCTGCAAAATTCAGCTCTCTCCTTAGAACCTCTTTCTAAAACCTGCCCTGAGCCTTGCCTCTGCCCCACCAAACTCCCCTGCCCTCCCATCCCAGAAACAAACGCTGATGCAGCTGTTGTTCCGCCTGCTACGTGGAGGTTGCATGCTCACTCCCTGGGACCATGGCAGGATAAGTTGGAGAGGGATGTGTGAATGTGCTTTGTTCACCTGGTGTCTTTCTATTCATCCCTTCACCCATTTGTCATCTTTAACTGGCCACATTGTCAAAGCCTATTATATATGTTTGGATCTTTATAGAATCTGTTTAAAGGAATCTTAGAATCACTTAGCTGAATTTTAAAATCAATTCAGGAAACTCTTTTATATTTCTCCCCTAAAAGTATGAACTCACTTCACCTTTAGGTGGCCTGCGGTTGATCTCCCCACCCCCTGTGGGGTCACAGGGACCTTGATAAGTAGAGTCACGCATTCCTGGAGCTACAATATTACTTGGCTTTTCCATTTCATTAAAGTATTTTTTTAATTAATGGAAGGCATAACTAAGGTGCACTGAAATATGCTTTAAAATTGTTTATTCCAAAAATAGGCCCATTTGCTAGTTTTCATTCAACTCATCCGAGCATGTTTATTCCAGCAACTAACAAGCTTTCTGATTCCATCAGCAAGAAAAAGATGTTTAATGAGCAAGGCTACCTCTGCGTTTGTTATATTTCCCACGTGAACTTGCACCCCCAAAGGACATCTTTTCATGGCCCAGGCAGCTCTGGAGATCACAAGGTGGAATAATGTGTGGCAGCTGTTCCAGGGTTGTCCACACAGGCGTCACGACTTCTGCTTGGCCGAACTCGCTCTGACAGTAAATAGCAAAAGTCCCTGTTTTTCTGGAAGAGCACGGTCATTTCTAAAGCATCAGCAGCAGTGGGACTGGCATCCCCTCTCAGGCGTGGTCACCACCACTGTGTATCTGCAGTGGTGAGGCCCCCCTTCAGGCAACACTGCCCTACCCCCAGACCATTGGGAAGGGCAGGTAGGGGAGGTCACTTACGAGGAGATGAG
>NW_012149485.1:770788-793231 GCF_000956105.1 Propithecus coquereli
GTCACCTTCTACCCTTCACTGGTTTCGCTGCACTCCCAACCTTCCTCTTTTATCTTCTGCATCTTCCAGCTCTTTAAGCAACTACAAGTCTCTCTTTCTTGACGTGCAGTGTCGCATATCCAGGATGCCACCCGTCTTCTCAGCTACCCCAGGCTGGCTGGTTAAGAATTTTCACAAGGGCAGTCCTTTGAGTATGACCCTAAAGCAAAGTTTTCATAAGGCCTACTAAGTGGAGGAAAAAAATGAAACTTCTCTTTATCCATCTTGTTTCTAGTAACCCTCCCCCCATGACCTAATAATTATAACTCACATTTATTGAGTACTCACTAGATGCAGGTTCCTGTGCTAAGCAGACATTAAAATTCACAGCCACTCATAACAACCTGGGGACACTAAAAGATTTAGCCAAGTCATTCTGCTAGAAAGTAATAAAGCTGGGATTTGAACCCAAGGTGCTTCAAGAAGGGACCCCAACATGTTTTCCCACCTTTTGCTATACCACATACACAGGACAAAATGGCATCAGGGAGAGGAGACCCTGATGATGCCTGGGGCTCAAATGCCACATCTGTCCACGCACCGCTGTGCTGTCACCCCATTCTGCTGCTGATGTGGTCTCACGAATTACAGAATCTGCATGAAAGGATGACTCTGATCTAGGATTGAAAGGCCCTGCAACCTTCCCTAGTCCCTGGGCATTATGGGAGAGTGACCCAGAAAATCAAATGCAGAGAAGTGTCCTGAAATATAGGCGGTCTCGTTTGAGGCACAGTAGAACCTATTAGCTTGAAAAATTGGTCTGGAAATCTTATTAAAAGAGACAAATCATTCCGCATTCTCTCCAGACTGAAAATATTGAGGGTAATAGGCTTTACCTGATGCCTCGAATCCACCCACCTCATGTCAAGATCACAGCCAAACTCTGGCGAGGCTAAATTCAATGCAGATGATAAAGGCAATTATTTTTTTTAATGGGCAGTGCTGATTAATTCTGATTTTTCTGGCCAGTCACAGACTTATCTGTACCAGGTCCTCATTACGGTGAAGGTTACAAGGCGGAAGAGCCAATGGCAAAGAGAAATGAAGTTCAAATTGTGGATTTGTCATTATTGCACAGCTCAGCAGATGATTGACCAGCCATGGAGGCCCCTGGGACCCTAGCCCTCCCTGCCCTCCCCGCCACACACACACACACACACACACACACACACACATACACACACGCACACATTGTTCCTTTCTCAATATGCTTAATCAACCCCCAGTAGAGATGCTGGGAAAACAAGGCACCATTGCATGATGAAAATCAGCCTTGCACATCTTTGCTATGTAAGAGAAGTGCTAATGTATATATATTTAAATGCTTCAAATGTATATGTTAACTATTATCATTATTATTATTTTTGTTGAGCACTGATGGGGGGTTTCAATAATAGTATGAATCACTGTAGTTTAGTGACTGCTTATTCTGTGCCTGACACTGTGGGAAGGGATTTATTTATATAAATCATCTCCTTTATGCTCTGAACAACCCCATCAAGCAGGGGTTGGCAAACTTCTTCTGTAAAGAACCAGACAGGACATGTTTTAGGCTTCGCAGGCAATATGGTCTATGTTGCAACTACTCTACTCTGTGACTGTAGCATGAAAGCAATCACAGACAATATGTAAACAAATATGTGTAGCTGAGTTTCAACAAAACTCGATTTGCAAAAACAGGTGGCTGCCCGGATTGGGCATGTGGGCCATAGAATGCCAGCCACTGCTATAAGATGAACGATGTTATTCCTCAGCTAGAATTTGGGGTTTCCACAGCTAGGAAGGTGGGAGATGTGATTTTTCTCTCTCTTATGTCCCTCTTCATCCCTGCTCTTCCCTTATAAGTTCTAGTTCTGGAGGAAGGAGAGAATTAAAGACATTCTTTGCTTGTGAACTCCCAGGTGCAGTGGCTGTTCTTGATCAATAAACAAGAGAGCAATTGCTCCCTTTCATGAAAACCCTGCATCCAAAGGGGTGGGTCACCTCTGCCAATCTAGCCCCTTGTCTGCAAGCTTGGGGTAGGCTGTGGCAGACCCTACTGATGAGACATTCAATCCTAAGATGCTTTCAGAAGCCTTGAGGAGTCTTTGTGAATCTTGACTGTATCTTCAGGGCAACCCCCAGACTTGACTTCTTTGTCCCTAGCAAGCCTGCAGCCCCAGTCTTAGCTCTCCTCTGTCCCCCAGCTCTGGGGCCTGTTGATCTAGGCAGGGTCCATTTCTATGCCCCTTGGGAATCAGGAATGTGTCCCTCTCTGCAGCCACATACCCTGCCACCCACCTCAATATTCTTTCCTCAACTGGAGTCATCTCATGGCCCAACAGATGCAAGGAAATGAAGTATCTGTCTCTCCATAAGCTTAAAAAATAATTTGTGGTCTTAGACTAGGGTTTCTCAATCTCTGCAGTGTTGACAATTGGAGCTAGATGACTCTTGGCAGGGAGGTACACTGGGCATTGTAGGATGTTGAGCAGCATCTTGGCCTCTACTCACTAGATGCCCATAGCAACCCCCAGGTGTGACAATCAAAAATGTCTTTAGACACTGCCAGATGTCCCCTGGGGGACAAAACTACCTCCAGCTAAGAACCTCTGTCTTAGACTGAAGGGGAACCATTGACTTTCGCTCTTAGCTGTGAGTTCAAATTCCCAATTCCAGATAAACAGGGAAAATCACAGGCAAGATCTCAACACCATGTGGCATACCTTTTGGTGCAAAGTAAGTGTAATTATCCGCACTTCACATATGAGGAAACTGAGGCCTGGGCCACACAGCTAGTAAGCGGCAGAGCCTGGATTTGGACCAAAGACTGATGTCAAAACTCTATATTTTTAAAACTACTCATGATGTGATCATGAATGAGCAAGATGAAGGTTTTCTTGGAATGGGAAAAAGTTTGCCATGATCTGTGTGGTGATAAAAAAAAAAAAAAAGACTGTATTTTCTCTTCCCCGAGCGTTCTATCTGATTCTGACAGTGGGGCTTCGAGGTGGGTATTATTCTCCCTATTTTACAGATTAGGAAGCTGAGGTCCAGCAAGCCTAACACATGGCTTGAAATCCACATGGCAAAATGTTTAGGCCCAGTGTTTCTGTGCTCAGCGGCTTGACATTTCAACACCAAAGGGGAAGCTGAGTCTGATTTCCTACATAATACACTCCCTTTCCAGCCAAGGTATCCTGCCAGCAATAGAAAAATCTCAGTGATCCACGTGACTGATGACCCCCCCTTGTCTTTGGCCTTTTTCTGTGACCTCTCTCCTTGTCCCAGCTGTGTATGCAGTACTGGCCTGAGAAGACCTCCGGGTGCTACGGACCCATCCAGGTGGAGTTCGTCTCTGCAGACATCGATGAGGACATCATCCACAGAATATTCCGCATCTGTAATATGGCTCGGGTAAGTGTAGGGCCGCCATAGCTCGCCGTGCCCCTCCCCCCCCAAAAACAGATGGAGGCTGCCGGGAGAGGATCTGCCGAGCCAGCCAAGAGTGTGGGTTACACTCTCCCATAATCTCTTCCTCGGGGAAGTGATGCCTTTGCTGATTCCAGCCCAGACCCAGCAGTGACTGCAACACAGAGATGCAAAGAGTGACATCCAACCTGCCATCTGCCTGTTTCCTGACACACTTGCTGCCATGTAGACAAAACTTCTCAGACGTTAGCTCTTCCCCACTGTGTCACACTGCTTTAGAGAGTGGATGTGGCCTTTGATTGCATCCAATAAGATTTGGACCAGGTCCTGCAAACAGCAAGATGAAAAATAATTAGTTGCTTCCATAAGGATATTCACTAGCTGAATGGAGGAGTACTGGGTGGCAGGGGGTAGATTAGTAATCTATGAATGGTGGTTAACTAAAGCAACTTTGGTCTCTACTGGGGGCCCAGGGTGAATGGCACTCAGCCCCTACCCTCAGAGTTCACTACTGAATGGGAAAGTGAGATACGTTCTAGCACATGAGCCTCAGGGGGAGAGAAGAACTCTGCCCATTGTAGTCAGAGAAGCTTTTCCTAAAGAAAGGATATTTGAATTGGATTTTGAAGGCTGAATAGGAGTTTTCCAGATAGAGAGAAGTTCAGGGTAGTCAGGGCAGGAAAACCAATGTGCACAAGAGTATAAAGGTAGGTTTATAGCTTGTGACTCTCCCCACGAGGACATGGCTTAGATCCCTTTAGCCTGTCTTCCACTGCAATGCTACAGCCCCCAGGGTATCTGGAAGGCTTGCATCCCCAAGCATCCCCAGCAGAACAGCCCTAACAGCCTCTCTATCCTCAGCCACAGGACGGCTATCGTATAGTCCAGCACCTCCAGTACATTGGCTGGCCTGCCTACCGGGACACACCCCCCTCCAAGCGCTCTCTGCTCAAAGTGGTCCGACGGCTGGAGAAGTGGCAGGAGCAGTATGACGGGAGGGAGGGACGCACTGTGGTCCACTGCCTGTGAGTACTGGGGAGGTGTCGCCGGTGCAACGGGGTGATAGGTGATAGAGCATCCTTGCAGATGCCTCTCAACATTCCCTAAAAGCCAATGGTTCATTCAAAGTAATTATAATCCTTTAATGGGATGGGGCTGCCAATTTGTTGTCCTGAACTATTGTTATATGACATATTGTTGATACAAAACCTGATGGCCTTTCCACAAACATGGGAGGAGAATGGCAGACCACTCCCCAATGCTCCCAGTAAGGAGATGAGCCCCACGTGCTGTGTCCTGCTAGTCACAAGAAAGCTCAGGACAAAGTGGGTCCCACTGACCAGAGCCTCCTTTATTATCTCCTGCAGGAGAAGGAGATGAGAAAAGGGAAGGTATTGATTAAGTGGGTTTAATTTAAGCAGACATTTTAAATGAATCATTCATTCCATTTGTGAGATAGATATTATCATTTGGGGAAACTGAGGCACAGGCAAGGTAAGCTAGGCAGGTAATCAAGACAGGGGCTATGATTTGCATTCACTGGGCTCTAAGCTAAAGCACCATCTATTAACCCACACTGCCTCTGAGTAAACCAAAGGACTTGTCCACTGTGTCTCCCTCCTGGGGTATCTCTACTATTGGCTTAGTGGGGACACAAGGACACAGAGAGCCTGACAGATGGATTCCAAGGACCCTGGGAACACTGTTTCCCAGGGGCACAATGGGATCAAGGCCAATGTGTTTATAGCTCCATTACTGGTGTGAACTGGAGCCTTTGCCTCGTGTCTTTGAATGGGCACTACCTGGTCAAATGAACTCTGGTTCATTACGCTGGGTAGAGGTCAGGACCGTTAGAGGACTGTGGCTGACAAGCTGTGTAGCATCCAGAAAACCACTTCATTTTGTGAGCCTCAGTTTCCGCATCTATCCAGTGGGTATGTTGAATTAGATAATCTTCAGACCCCATGGTGCTTTGATATGAAATAGTTAGAAAATAAATGCAATTTATCTGCCAATATAGAGATCAAAAAAGTCGTGGTAGCAAATATGCAAATGTTGTAAATGTGATTACTTAAAAGAGCAAGGGTCACAGAGTCTACCATTGGAGTCTAAAGTGACCACAGAGAAGGAGTCTACAAAGATCTCGGACCCAAAACAAACCTGCAGACATAACAGCTATGTGCAGGATGTTTGAGTCACAATCATTCACTTTGCTTCTTAGAACATAAATGATTTAGGGAGAATTTTAGAAGACCTCCCTCTTTTAAAATGTTGTGTTAAAGAAATTTGGACCAAGGTCTTCTCTTTTTCAGAACAAATATTTCTGGAGCAGGTAGAGGCATTAAGAATATCTTACTGACCTCAGAATTAAGTTCAGTCTTTTCAAAACCAGCTAATTGCTCTCCTTCTATCAAATAGGCAGTGCATGCACACATCAGAATAGTCGGAGAGCTTAAAGGAGGTTAGACACACACACACACACACACACACACACACCATAACCCCTTTCCGAAAGGATACTAATCTCAGAGTGGAGTTTGGAATCTGGGAAGATGCTGTGTGGTGTCCCAAGTCAGGTCAGTGAGTGACATCAGCCAGGCCAAGCCGGCTCTGCCCACATCCCAGAAGCTGGCGGCCGGTGTTCTGTCAAATAATCCCTGCTGCCTGTAGTTCCCTCCCACACATGCAAGTGACCTCACCATTGGCACAGAGCCACACCCATCCCTTCAGAATCTCACTCCACCGGACCCTGAGATGCCTGTGTCCACTCGACTCTTCCTCTGAATTCTGTTATTGTTGCTTCAGAAATCACTGGTCCCTCCTTCCTGGAGTCCCTCCCTGCTCTCCCTCTGTTTGTTCTTTAGCCCGCTTTTCTTGCAGGAGTACCTATTTATCCACGTCCCCCCAACCGAGATGACGGAAGTTTGAACCAAAGGAAAGCACAGGGGTGTCCTTCTATCAACAGGGACCTTGGTATCCTTGAAGGCCACAGACTCCTTTACAGACTCTGAAATGCAGGCACCACCCAGTGAATGGAAGGCAACTATCTGTACTTGAAACATCTGGCTGTTGGGTGTCCTGTAGATAAAACATCTGGGAGATTGACTAAGTCCCTTAGTTTCCATCCAGATGTTCTTCAGACACAGACCATTACGTGAAATCATTAGTTGCTCCTGGCAACACGCCCAGGAGTTCTGAATCAGGAGGATTCCTAAAAGCACTTTATGTAAAGAGTTTGAAGGATGTTTCCATGAAGATGAATTATGGAGCCTCAGAAAGAAAGAGTAACAGGGATGGCCCTGACACGAGCCCTCTGTCCCTATACTCATGATCAGTAGGGTCTTGCTTAACCCAAGATGTACAGTAGAGACGTGTCATTTCAAGATATGGCCTCTCAGGCCAACCCCAGCCCCTGCCTCCAAGCCTGGGCTGGCTGGTCCTAGGCTAACAGAGTATTGCTACCCTTAGTGAGGAATGGGAAGAACTAGCAGGAAAATCACCTGGAAATTGCTATTGCCTTTATTGGATGTGTAGATAGACCCAGAGCATCCTTTTGGACAAGGCACTGTGTGTACACAGACACAATATCATCCTGCCCTGGAAGTCAGTGTACCTTGGGCGACTGTAATGTGCTCATAGAACCAAGGAAACATCAAGCCAACTCCAACTAAACTCTTAAAGGTCATCCAATCCAACTCCTTCACTATACGAATGGGGAACTTGCGGCCCAGATGGGGATGTGATTTTCCCAAAGTCAGAGCAGGTTCATGGCACAGGGGAGACTCAAACCATAAGTCACGGTTCAGGCTAAAGCTTTCCCCATTGCCTTTTCATGCATTTGCTGGGGCAGCCACTCCCCACTACTACTGCTGTGGCTTTAGGGTCAGAAGGAGCAGGGGTCACCTGGGAATGGGGCTCACCTCTCCACTCTGTGTTTAGGAACGGGGGAGGCCGCAGCGGAACCTTCTGTGCCATCTGCAGCGTGTGTGAGATGATCCAGCAGCAAAACATCATTGACGTGTTCCACATCGTGAAAACATTGCGTAACAACAAATCCAACATGGTGGAGACCCTGGTGAGTGTCCCAAGATCTATCCTCCAACAGCCAAGGGCTGGCTGCAGTTCCCATGACCTGAAGCCAATGACATCCCATAGTAAAAGCGCTCAATAGCTGGGTGCTGACTGAGGACCCGCAGTCTGTGCCCTTGGCATTCACTGTTGTCTGCCCACTTTCTCCCCCTTCCAACGTCCCCAATTTCTCCTTCCTGCAGGGGAATCCAAATATTAACCCTGGCACACCTACTTTGTTTTACTTTCTGCCCATTCCTTAAGAAAGTGCCATTAATTCGGGCTTAAAGGAAAGGCGTCCGGATTAGTAGAATGTGAATTATGTTTTCAATTCAGTCCAATTCTATTCTAATTCATTTATGCTAATGCTCACGGTTTAGAACATTGAACTAGGACGCTGTGGGGGAAAGGGTGGTGACGAGAATGGGCAGGCAGAGCCCCAGATAATAGGGCCTGGTGCCGTTGCGGAGACAGACCATACGCAAGACCTGCAGACCGACTCAAAGCGCAGGTCACATTCAGGACAAGGTCCTGTGCAAAGCGTGATCCACAGACCAGCGGTGGCAGCATCGCCTGGGAGCTTGTTGGAAATGCAGAACCTTGAGTCCCACTCCAGGTTTCCTGCATTGAAATGTACATTTTAAAAAGATTCTTGGGTGCCTTGTATGCACGTTGCAGTTTGAGAAGCACTGTTGTATGAAACAGTAAAAAGAAAGGGAGTGATCCCAGTTGGGCATTCAAGAAAGCTTGAGTAGAAGCAAGACTTTGAAGGATGCCCAGATGTGGGTAATATTGAGTTGACTTAGTATGGAGGTAGATGAAGTTTTCTCCCAGACCTGTACCTCTAAACTAAATGCACTTTCTCGTTCCTTTTCATCCCTCTCTTGTCTCCTGTGCTCCTCTCAGGAACAGTATAAATTTGTATACGAGGTGGCACTGGAATATTTAAGCTCCTTTTAGCTCGATGGGCTGGGGAACCTGCTGGAGCCCAGAGCCTGCTGCAGCCAAGCCCCCTTTTCTGTGACTGGCAGTGACCGAGGTGCCACCCCTGCCCAACTCCAAGAAGAAGACTGATGGCCCAATGTTCCGCGGTGGGCTCTGCACCCTCCGAGGGGTCTCCCAGAGCTGTGGGAGATGCTGCTTCCCTTCCAGCCCAACCAGCCACAGCCATGGGCCCAGGCAGAAGGGCGCCCCCAAGCAAGGCCTCAGATTTCCAGTTCCCAGACCTCTTGCTTTTGTTCGTTCTGAGTTTGTGAACCTCGTGGCAGCCGGCTGTACAGGTGCTGGGGAGCAGGGGGCTCAGCAGTGTTTCGCCTGCCCTGCTTCTCCTAGGATGGGAGGAGATGTGTGTTCTGCTCCTCCGTGTCATGGAAGAGATTGGGGCTCTTGGGGGTCTCTGCTCTGCTGTCCCCTGCAATCTCCTTCGGGGGCCTCTGGCACCAGACACCTGCAGTCTGGACCAGTGTGGCCTTGGGGTACACCCTAGGCCACAGCAGAGGGCCCCATCCTCACACTGAACCTGCATGGGGCTTGTGGCCCACGACACTCCGTACCCCTTCCCCAGCCCAGGCCTTAACCATCTGTCATTCACTGGCCAACAAGCTGTGTCCACAGCACTCTTCGAGAAAGGTTTTCTTTGCTTTTGGAGGGGTGGTGGGAGGGGGTGGAACTGCAGGGATCTCGGCTGCTGCTCCTTATCTTTGTAAAAAGGGACCACCTCCCTAGGGCAGGGCTGACCCATAAAACCTGACCCCTGTGTCTCTTTGGTGGTAGCTTTCTTTTGGAGAGACAAGCCGGATAAGATTTGATTATTTTCCAAAGTGTATGTGAGAAGAAACTTTCTTTTGGGGAGTGTGAAATCTTAGTCTCTTATGTCAAAAAAGGGAAGGGGGTAGTTTGCGTGTGTAGCTCTAAGAGAAATCCCTGGCAATGTCCCTAAAATGTTCCACCCTGGGACAGCCCAGCCGTTGAGCAAGGCAGAGATGAGCTAGTCCGGAGATGGTCCCTTTGGTGTCTGGAGTGTGTAGAGCCTCAGCCTTGAGCATAACTGTGATCTCCACCTTCAAACTCCTTCCTAGAGAAACCAGCTGCCACCTTGGAAAAGACCATTGTGGACCCAGTTATACTTTGATTTAAAGTGAGCCAAGGGAATCAGGCCTGGGGGTCCAGGGTCTTGTTCAAAGTATGAGTGCGTCAGAAGGGGCCAACACTTGCTAAGTCACAACTGTATGGCAGGCGTCATGCTTGGCACTTTCTGTGTGACATCTCACGTCGTCCTTACAACCCCCGGGACAGAGCAATTAGCTCGTTACCATCTCCGTTTCACAACTGAGGAAACCAAGGCACCTTCCTCGGTGATGAAATCCTGGATTTCAAAAAGGCAGGTGATGGCAATGAGACTTTACTGTTTTCTCCATTTTTTCTCAGCCGAGCAATTATTTTATGGAGGGAAAATAAGGCCAGAAACTTCTGAGCAGAGAGCTCCACAAATGGAAATTTAGCTCTTTCTTCCTGATGCCAGTTCTTCTGGGAAGCCCAGAATGTCAGATATATTCCAATAACTCATTCCCAGCTCCCCAAGAAAGCTAGCCTCATCTAACTTCTTAGTGAAAACAATTCCCTATTTTCTCAGCCTATGAGGGCACCAGCCGGGGACACTCTTGACTTTAGTCTCTAGATGGTGCCTAGGCACAATGTCTGACAGCCTCGGGGAGGCCTGGGAGCTAAGGAAGCTCCATCTTGGTGGCTAGTCTAGCACCAGACATGGCATGAGGGACACAGAATTAGAGAAGGCACAGCTTTTGCCCTCCAGAGCTCACTGTCCACTGGGGAAATTGAATCACAGGGCAGTAGTGGTGGAGCAAGGTGGGGCCTCCTGGAGGAGGTGCCATCTATTCCAGCTGGGTCTTAACAGATAGCGAAAGGAGGAAAAGAGGATTCGGGCCAAGAGATCAGCATGTGCACAGCAAAGAGGTGGGAAAAGGCATCGGGAAGGGCAGTACAGGGGGAAGCTTACCTGGCTGGGCACAGCCCTGCAGGGGGAGAGCCAGGCGATGGGCCAGGGTCCGGGCGACAAATGCCCACCGAGGGTGCAGACTTCGTCCTACAGGCAACAAGGAGTCAGCAGAGCTTTCAAGTGATGTGCTCAGCCTAGTGTTGGAAAGGGTCCCGCTGGGCCAGTGGGCTGCCTCTTTTCCTCTCATCAGACACTGTGAAAACATTCCCTCCAGCGTGTACTTTTTAATACCACATCCATCTGTCTGTCTCTTGTGATTTTGTTTGCTGGAACAAAAATATTCAGCTTCTGCGAGCAACCCGGGTCTCTGCTTTAGCATGGAGCAAGGTCACCAACCCAGATCTCCAGGCCCGCGAGGAGAGGACATAAAAGGAGCCCATGAAGCTGCTTCCATTGGCACAGGCTCTGGAGCTGTCTAGAAGTCCAGGGACACCAGACTTGATCAAGGAAGGGCTGTCACTTTGGAGGTTCAAAAGGAAGTGTCTCAAAGCAAAGGCAGGCAAAGGAACCCCACGATGACCTCGCTCTTGTCCTTTGCTCAGCCTCTTCCCAGATGTATGTGAGCAGGCTCCCAGGCCCCCAGCCCCCACGGGTCCCCCTGGCTTCCCCAGGCTCCAGCCCACTGCCCCAGATGGCCATCCCCAGCCTTCAGGGAGCCTGTAGTACGGCACATCAGCCTGCTGTATGCTGTTTTCTCAGATCTTGCCTCATCCAACCAGGATGAGGGTGGAGGGAGAGCTATTTAACACAAATCCTAGGATTTATTCTGCTCAGGAAGGGGTGAAATAGCTGGCAGATAAAAATGACAGTGGCTTCTATTATTTCAAATGGTAGGAATTTAAAGTGTGACTTCAGGGAGAAAGAAACTGGTAAAAACTCAGGCCATGGTGGGGTATCCCAGCCAGGGATGATTCCCCCAGCTCAGCCTCTTATCTTCATACAACCCAACCACCCTCCAAAGAACGCGGGGCGGCAGTGAACAGGTCTTAGGCCAGAGTACACAAGGAGAAACTGAGGCTCGTAGATGGGTTTGACTTCCCTAAGATCCCATGTGGCAAGTATGTGGCAGGGCTTGGATGAGACAGGGCACTGGTGCCCAGAAATTTGAACTTGAACCTTTGCCCAGGAAATCTGTGCAAACACCACCTCCCCGAGGGTATCTCCCCACGCCTCCCCAGTTCCAGGGTGGGCTTAGCCTGTTGTAAGCAGAGGAAAGTAGCACTGATGCTCTCTGAGTCTCCACAACAAGAGCCAGCCTCTTATGTCTGGAGTGCCAAAGAGTGGCCCTTAGAGAGCTCCCGTGGTTCTCACCTCCTACAGACCTTGTTTGGAGGGAATACGAGAGATTAATGAGAAGCCAGGAACAGCTCCCCCCAGTGTGTGTTTATGGCCTAGGTAGCTTCAGAATGTATCTCGATTGCACCCTGATATTGCAAACTTTCACCTTTCCTGGTGGGAATGGAAGGGGCCAGCTTGCTTTTAGTGCTGGCCTTCTCTGTGTGTGACCTGAGTGATGGCCGGCCAAATGTCAGCCTTTACAGGAACCAGCAGACCTGTGCTGGGGGCTCTAACACATGAGCTCACTGAGTTCTTCCAACATTCCTAGGAAGTGTCTGTGATTGTCACCATTTTATTGATGAAGAAACTGAGGCTCCAAGGGGAGAAGTCACTTGCCCACAGTTCCACAGCTAGTGAATGAGTGAGCCAGGACCTAAATGGTTTTTTCTGACTTGCAAAGACAAGATGTTTCCATCATTGTGTCTCACATTTTCCCAGGAGGTTACCCATAATAGCAGAGGCTAACCCAAAGCAGACAATAGTAAGCTTAAAATTCCTTTATAGTCTCATGTTTTACTTTAATAATTCATGCAATATTTGCATTCCACTGTCTAATTCAGCCTGATTGGTTTTAATACAACTGTTTAATATGAAAAAAAACAAAACATGTGCCCTGTTCCTCATGTGGCTTTGATCTGCTCAACCCCACTATGATGGACTCTGGGGAATTATATCCCAATCTGAGGCACAGTTGCTGGCCAAGCTGCTTCCTCCTAAGGCCAATTCCATCCTCAAGCTCAAGACCAGCTGACCTTCTTCTATCCTTTGGTGTGGAGGCACACTGACCTCACTACTCATGGCTTGACCTCAACTAAGGTGTCTTCCCAGTGAGTGCTGGAAGGAACCCATCGACACAAAGTGGAAAGTTGAGGACTTGCCTGTCTAGCGTGGTGAAGGCTGAGCCCTCAAAGCCCTGAGGGGAGAGGATAAGCTGGACATAGCCTTACTCAGAAGATTCCTGAATGCTGGGGCTTCTGGAAGGTGGTGCCCATTGTCTAAGTAGAGTCCCGTGGTTGCTAATGTGGGAAAATCTGAGGACACACTTCCCCTGAGGGGTTTGGGGCTGGAAGGCTTCTCATGTTAGCCACATACACTTGCTGTGTATGGGGGCAGGACAGGGGCACGGCAAGGAAGCACAGATCTCTGTGGCACAGCTCATCCCTTGGTGAGATGCAGGGTTACGTGCAAAGAGCTTGATCTTTAGTTCGAATCTCAGACCTGCCATTTCTTGGCTATAGAATGTTGGGCCGAGCAATGAGTAGAAAAAGATACATGGAAAGAGGAACTTTAGCCAGGCTAGAAGGGGTAGGTTTGGAGAGCTTTGAGCAGGAAAACAGGAAGGCAAGGCCAGTAAATTGGAACCCAGCAAATACTCAGAACCAAGGATGCATGTGAGTTATTGAGGAAAGAGGTCACTTCCATGACATAGTGGGCAGGAGATGGGGACAGGCTTCCCAGAACCACTTGGAGCAAGGATGCTGCTTTAGAACAGATCTCAGTATTGGGGAGAAGATGATGAATGTGACCAATCATATTTATTCATCCTCCACACCCCATGGCTACACGAGCTCCTGCTGTACATCCTCACCAGAATCTCCATGTCCCAAGCTCTGGTGTGAAAACCTGTAGGGTGCACACAGGGGTCAGTCTAGCATGGCTGCTGCAGACAACAGAAGTGAGGCCCAGGGAGGAGCAGCCAGGCCCTTATCATGTCATCTCTGCAGGAGTGACTGTCCAACCAGATCCAAAGATCTTGAAGCTCCCCTGCACCTCACTGCCTGGGGACAGAATGAAGAAAGCCACCCTTCCTTAGCCTGTAGCTGGCGACTCCTGGGCTGGGCAGACCAGCCATTGGCACAAGCTGAATCAGGAGTAATATTGTGGAAGACATGGGTGGACCCAAGGGTAAGTGTGAGCATGATGCTGACCCTAAGCAACAAGGTCAACAGACTACGCTGTACCATGATCCCCAGAACAAATGGTCAACTCAAGCTGAAGGGCAGGTCAGAAGATAAAACACGGATAGTCATGTCATCTCAAAGCCCTGACTTGCCTTCCCCATTATTCAACCAATCTGAGCTCCTTTTCAGCCTCTGACCAGCTCCAAATCACAGCCAAGTAGAACAGGGAAATAGGAAAAGTGAACCCAACCAGAAGAGACCAGAAGAAATTCAGCCTTGTTTATCTACTTCCATGAAAAGTTTTCCTATTGTATATTTTCCATGTCCACATATCTAAAATGCAGGGCCTTGGCTTCACCTAGCAGGGAATCTGCCTTCAAGGTCATGTACTGTCTGAACAGCAGGAGGGAGGTTAGCGGTGGAGAGTAGGGGGGCTGTTCCAGCTCCAGTTTCTTCTGACATGTATTTCAGGGTCATGGATCAGATCTTCAGAAGCACAGCAGAGATGTCTAAGCCATATTTGTGCACATGAGCAGACCCACTCTTGGTTTCTAGGTAACCAACGATAGACTTTTGCATGGCACTGGCTGTACACTTGTCTTGTAGAGATCAAGCCAGTCTCTTGTATCCTTCCTGTTCACCACCAGAAGAGATGGGAAAAGGTCATCAAAGGGGCTGCATCCACCCCTGAAATCCACCCATAAATGTTAGATCCCCAAGAGGAGGGATCAGCACCCACAATGGTAGCCCCGGGGCCTAGCCCTCCCAGCCATCTCAGAGCTTGGTGGTGTCCCCTGGGGCTGATACAAGGGATGTGGGAGAACTCAGGGTGGAAGGGAATCTACTGGGAAGAGTTTGGGGGCTCTGGATCACCAACGGGCCTCCTTCTGTATCTGAGAACTGCTCTAGGTGGTAGGATAAGGACCCTGATTCTTAGTTGGAATGTTCAGAGAATGAGGGGTCTGGTGGCCTTGGAATGTCAGGGAACTATTGGAGCTCAGGGTAATTAATGTAGTTCATGGTTCCTTGGTGAGTGGGATTCTTGGATTTGGAGGAGGAAAAGGTGATAGGAAGTAACCTGCCAAAATTGCAAAATTGGGTCCCTATACAAGGATTTTAGTGCCTTTGGGCTTGTGAATACGTATCAGTGGACCTCCAGTGTGATGGTCAGACAAACTCTCAGTGCCCACCCTGTCCTTGTCTGTACCATGGAAGATTAATAGTGTAAGGTGTTCTTCGGGTCAAAGGGCAATTGGAGGCTTAGAAGGCAGAGTGGTGTCTTCCAGGTAAAACCAGGCTTCTGAAGGGTCAGGCAGAATCTAGTGCCCATATCTTCCATACGTCTGTAGATTACTGGATAAAGTCAAGCACAGTTTGCTAGGTCCAGGTCACTCCTGTGAGTGGAACTAGGACAAATGTGTGAAACTTAACAGCTGTAAGGAAGAATTTGCTGTCTGCCAGAGCTGGTAAGGAGCCCCTCTCAGCAGCTGTCCTGCAGCAGCCAGACATCTCTTTAAAGGGAAGAAGGAGCACTGCTGAGATGATTTCCATTTTAGATGGGTGAGATCCTGTGGAGCTGGGGACTTGTTTGAATTCATTCGTACCTGAAGAGAACAAAGCCAAGTAGGGTGTGTTTGGTTTGTGCAGGCTGAAGCCCCTGCTCTCCCGCCCAAGTCTCCCCACCATACAGGCCAAGATGATTATTCTCTGGCCACATATCCTGGGCTCATCCAGGCTGGTTTTCAGCAAACACCAAACCGTGAGGAACAGCTGCTTTACCGTAGAGCCAATGCCCACTTGGATCTCTGATGAGAGCAGCCAGAACTCAGACCCACTGGCCAACAGGGCCATCAGTGACAGCCCGAACCAGTAAAGGTCCAAGTGGGACCAGGGCTTTGCTTACCATATACATTATCTCCCGAGGTTAATTCTACCCCCACTCCCCACTCGAGGCCTGTCGGAGCAGATGGCAAAAGCAAAAAGCACAGTGACTCAGTTGACAAGTGATTATTATCCTTTCCAGTGCGCACATTTCATCACTAGGTGGATCCTGGGCTAGCCCAGGTTAATCGAGGTTAACCCATATTGGTAATCAGACGCAAAAGCACTTTTTTATCTTCTCTTTTCACCCTGCATACTTCTAGCCAATCAAAGGCAAAGAGTGGGGGCATCTATCATTGCCTTGGCTACTGGACACCCTCATAGCCCTGTAGGGGCTACCACGATGTTCCCACTCAGCTCCAGGGAGGTTGACATTTTCACATCCACCGGACATATGATATTGCATGAGACCAAAGTCTCCACACCGTTTGCAGCCTCCTCCATGAATCCCAGTGGCCTGCACTTGTACAGTTTGGTGTTTGATAGATAAAGCACGTACGAGAAGAGAAAACAAAATAAATCAACTTTTAAAAAAAAAGCCAGCACTGTGCTGTCAATGTTCTTTTTCTTTTTCTTTTCCTTTCCAATTCTAGCTTAAAAAAGCAGAAGGTAAATAATGTCAGGTCAATGAATATCAGATATATTTTTTGACTGTACATTACAGTGAAGTGTAATCTTTTTACACCTGCAAGTCCATCTTATTTATTCTTGTAAATGTTCCCTGACAATGTTTGTAATATGGCTGTGTTAAAAATCTATACAATAAAGCTGTGACCCTGAGATTCATGTTTTCCTAAGATATTGGTATTGGTGTCTTCCTGAGGTTGGGGTAGGGGTAGGATGAGGACAAGTTGACAAAGGAGGAGAAACAGTCCTATTATCAACTAGGTTTCTTTATGTTCATTTAATCCTCACAACTACAACATGGGAAATACATATTATTCTCTCTTTGCAGATGACAAAGTTGAAGCTCAGAAACATCAAGAGATTTTCCATGACTGCACATTGAATTTGTAAAAAGGTTGGGTCTAAAGCGGTGTTTCCCAAACATGGTCCATAGAGTACTGGCATCAGAATCACCAGGAAGTTTGCTAAACACACAAATTTTTAAGCCCCTAGAGAATCACAGTTCTGGGGTCAGTATGCTAACAAGGTGCCGAGATGTATCAGCTAACTATTTCTGCATAATAAACCACCCCAAAACTCAGTGACTTGAAACAACAGTCTTTTATAGCAGTCAGCTGAGACTCAACTGCTGTAGGCTGAGCTCAGCTAATCTCAGCTGGGCTCACGGATGTGCTGGCTCAGGGCTCTATTCTAGGCCAGGCTTTGCTGTAGCATGTGGGCTGGTGTGGTTCTGCTCCCCATATTTGTTATCCTCCTCCTGAGACAAACACTGTGCATATGCTTCTCATGGTCATAGCAGGAGCATGAGAAAATCCACTCACCTAAGTGTTTGCAAGCCTTTGCTTGAACTATACTTGTGATATCTCACTGGACAAAGCTGGTCAAATGGAATACTCACAATCAAAGGGCAGGGATTCTGCCTCTTCTCATAGACCCCTTTTCTCAATTTTCCAGTAAATGCTAAACTTGGGTACCAAACCAGTAGTGCCTGATGCAGACTTTAACTCCCTAATTTCAGAGTGTGGTCCATGGGTCACCTACATCATTTCTCCTGGGAAACTTCTAAACGTGTAGAGTCTGATTCAATAGGTCCAGGATGGGAGTCAGGAATCTACACACTTAACAAGTGCCCCAGGTGATTGCAATATATGCTAAGGCTTGGCAAGCACTGTTTTAAATACTGTTATTAGAGGGGAACAGATAGGAGTCCAAGAGGAATGGGGACAAACAAGTTCTCAAGCTAGGGGATGAGGGTGCCAACCTCTGAGTTACATGGATATGCTCTCCATTTTGTAGATGATCAGAAGAAATAATTAGAACTGACTCCTTGGAGTTTATTGGTTCCCAAATTGTTTTTCTGTATCCAGATATAAGTCTGAGCTGGAAACATGAGCCACAGGGCTGGAACCCAGGGATCACTTTGTTCTCTTTCGGCCTTGGGAACCCTGGCAGGGTTCTTCTGCCTGAGGGACAGAGCTGTATTGCCCACCAGACCCCCCAGGCCACAGAGTCAAACACGTGCTTTCCTGATTGGGTCCTAAGTGAGGAACCCGGTGTCCAGCCAGCTAGTTATCCTTGTCATTTGTCCTCGGTCATGTAATCTCACTTATTCTTCCTGCCACAAATGTAAGAGGTGACAATGGAAAAAGAAAATCAGAAAGAAGAAAAAAAAACCTTACATAACTCCTAATAACAAAAATACTTGGGGGCCTATCATTTTTTCCCTAAATACCTTTTAAAGTGTTATTATAAAAGTAGCACATACTCACTTAAAAGAACTCAATACACAATTGTTTGAGGTATAAGGTGACAGTTCCCACCTCTCGAAGGTACTTATTAATATTTTTATGCCGTTCCAGATCTTTCTCTGCATAAATAAACATACACATTTTCTACATGAACGTCATCAACCTACATACATTCTGAGGCCCTGCTTCTTCTCACTTAGCAACATGCCGTGGTCATTTTCCGTGGAAGTATGCTTAAATAAATATAATAAATATCCCTTATCTTCCTTGACACAGTCACAGTAGTCCTGAGCCTGAGGCTAAGCTAGCTTGGGTGCGTCAAGGCTTAGGTGTTCTCTGCTAAAAAAGCCACCCCCGGCTTTTAGACCAACATTAACAGGGAAGGACATCTCACCCTTAGAGCTGCAGCCCTGGAGAGAGACTGACAATAGTGGCACAGTCCTCTTTACGTGTCTGTGGCTGCCCAGGTGAGTCCTGGCCTGGCCTTCCTGTGTGGCTGGACCTGGAGTGTGTGGGCTCACATCCGACCTAGGAGCACACCTTGACTGTACTGTATTTGGTAGCTCTGGTTTGGCTTAAGATCTTCCTGTAATTCCAGGGGCTCAAGTCTTCCATCAGAACTCCAGGGGACCTAGAAGCCCTCAGACTCCTGGGGACATGGTGTGAGGTCACCAACATGCCATGCAGAAGGCAAGAAGATGGAGTTGATTCTCTCTGGCAGGGTTTGAGAGTGGTAAGGAGAAGGGAACAGGAAGAAAAGCAGAAGAAGCCAGTAATAAAGGGGAAAGAAACCACTCTGGTTAATTTTAGAAAAATTTTGGTCACCTAATCTTTAGGAAATGCAACTAGACTCAACAGGGGTTTGTCGTAAGTGGCTTTTTCTTGAAATTTAGCAAAGGGACTGAGCCTGGAATCTCTATCAACATGGCACCCACAGAGAGATAACATCCACAAACCCAACAACTGGAGACAGAAAAGAGTGTAGAAATGAGCAGAAACTGAGGAGGCTTCAGCTTTCCCAGTCCATAGAATAATGAGCATTGGAACGAAGCTATTCAAGGATATCTCAAGTGTATGGATGGAGAAACATACAGAGAAATATAGATGCGTAGAGAATATAAATTAAATATATAAATGCATGAAAAACTTTATCAGTATATTAACAGTGATTACCTCTCATCATAAGGAACATGGGTACTTTTTGTTCTTTATACTTTTCTGTATTTTCTAAATTTTATATTACTTTCAAGCCTGGAAAAACCAATCATATGAAAAAGATAGGGAGAGCATAGCATAGGAAAATGAAAGCAGGACTGATAAGACGATGCCAGGAATGGGGCCATGCCCCCAAAACCTGCCATACATACACCTGGATCAAGAGGTTCAAGAACATGGCACTGCCCATCCTCCCAAAAGGGAAACTAAATCAGTTAGTCAACTGAATGTCCAAACTGGAAAAATAAATCCACCACTCAGCGTAAATAAAAGCACTCCTGCTATAGAGCACAGAAAAAATTTTTTCATAAGTCCCCTTAACAAATAATGGCTTCAATAACATCCTCAGCAGATGCAATGCACTCTCCTCCCTGAAGGCTGATGATGGCCTTGTGCCATAGAACAACTGGGTGAAAGCTCTTCACTGAAGGACCAAAATGAAGAGCCCAGCTACATGGTTCTCTGCAAGTCAGCCCTAAGCCAGGGATAGGTTTGCAGAATCTTGAGTCTTATACAGCCAAGCATGACATCGCTCTCCTCTCAGAGTGTCCGTGAGTTGGAGGCTTTGATTCCAGACAATTACCAGCAAAAATAGCTATTCTGCGTCATTGGTTGAATTTGCAGCCTGGGTTTAAGAGCCAGTGAGCCAGAAAGAGAATTAACATCTCCTTTCAAATGACAACGAGCCTAACAGATGTATGTGCCTCGATAGAAGACTCCAATCCTCTATGAAGGTGGGGCAGAGCAGGACCAAGAAGCAAACCTCGTCCCAGGCTATAATGAGGACTGACTCCATCTCATCCGCTTTCCTCTAAAATACCTACAAACATGTAGTCAAAGCTGGAAACCTGTGACCACACCTGGCAGTCAAACCATTGTGTGAATCTGGGAGGAATTTCCTCTGATTACAAGACACAAGAAGCTGAAATGAGAATCCTAATCAGTGATTGATGCTGAATCATGTTTTGCTGCCTAAAAGATGTAAAGGAGCCTCAAAAGAAGATAAAGTGGTTCTTTCTTCCCAGGTGCCTGCTCCAGATGGTCTGTACTCACTCAGAAAATTGATCAATCGTCCATTTCCATCTCCTGGGAGAAGAAATGACATTAAGAAAAACTTCTATGGGAGGCATAACGGCAGAGAAAAACTTGTAGAAATGCAGGCTGAGGATTTTAGTTTTTGTTGCTCCCCCCCATCTGTTAGGAGCACCCCAGAGAGAGGCAGGCAGTGCTGAGAGCACATGGTTAGTTGAATGCAGACAAGCCTGGGTAAAGCAGATGACTGGGCACCACTTTCAATATTCTCTCAGATGCCAACAGGAACCCACTTAGCACTTACGTGTATGCCACCTGGAAATAAGAAGCAGTTAAAATCCCATGGTGAAATCTTTGACCAATAGCCTGTGGACAAACGCTTGCTCCTTTCTTTCCTCCGAAGGCAATTCTCAACTATATTTCATGTAACTTTTCAAATGGTCCCAGAACAACAAACAGACTCCTATAGGAGTAGCCACTCCATAACAACTCCTATCACCTCTTCCTCCCTCCTTCTCTGACCTACACGCCTTTCCCTCATTGCTCCCTGGAATCAAATTTCCAAATAAAACACTGTCTCAGGCTTTGTTTCTAGGGGAACACTAGCTGGGAAACTGGGCTTCAGCTGTGCACGATACCCCTTCTCCAGCTGTTAGTCTGAGATGGGACTCTGCCAACACCCTTAGAGGGCTGCCAGCTGTCCAGTTAAGCTTTTGATCTAGGGACAAAAATGGACTTGGTGTAAAGTGACTCACAGGAAAGGTTTTACTGACATCCTAAGTTCATCCTATGTGTCGTGATGTTAATTTGCTACTCAGATTTGGGAACAGGAATCCTGCCAGCCTTTCCATATTTTTGTTGAAAATAGCTGGTGAGCCTGCCTGATAGACAGTGAGAGGGATGATAACAGGTCTTTCATAGAGTCCCACTGAGAGCCCTAGCACAGTGGGGGAAGAAGGATTGACCAGAGGAGTGGAGGAGTATCTGGATCTGGGATCCATGCATGTAGTCAGGAGCCCACAGCAAAACTTACTGTCAGCCCACTCTTCGTGGAACATGGCTCCTGATGGCCCAGGCAGGCAGCTAGCTCCTAATGGAGGAACTGTGCCAGGAAAAGAGGTGGGTGGGGGGAATATTCCAGCCAACACTAAATGCAGATACAAACCTCTTCAGGGCTGATGAAGCTCCCTGTACTAGCCCCCTGTATCAGCTCGGGCTGAGACCTCTGTCCTTGCAGTCTGTCACATTTCTGGTCTGGCATTGAATTATATCAGCAAATCTCAACTTCTCCTTTTCTTTTCTTTTGGCCCCTCCACGATGCTCTCTGGCAGCTTCCAACCCTGACCAAGCACACAACTCTGCTTGTAAGGATAAACAAACAGGAAAACATCACCAGACACATGAAAAGATGCAGGAGTTCAAAAGCAGAGGTTCACTTTGAGGAATCAGAGAAACTGCCTGCCTGTGAAATCAGGTCCCTGCCAAGAAAAGGAAGACATTTCACAGTGAATCTGTACAGATGCAGAGAAACACTATATTTGATAACTAAATTCCAGAACTTTTTGTTGTTGTTGCTTCCAACAAAACAAATTGCTGACAAGTCTAATCAAGATCAAACACAAATACTCAAAATTAGGAAACAGAAAAGGGATATGATAGTGAATGTGGAAATTATACAGCATTATAAAAGGATATTATGAACAATTCTGGTTAGTAAGTTTTTAAATCTTAATCAAGTGGGTGGTTTTTGAAAATGTATAAATGTTACGAAAATTGGCTGAAAAAAAATAGAAAACCCAAGTAGACCAATTATCAGAGAAAAAAAAATTTTTAAGTTGGTAATTCTTCCCTGAAAGCTGTAAGAACAGATAGCTTCATGAGTGACCTTGATCAAACTTTCAAACAAAAAAATAATTCTGGGAGAACTATGAAACATTGAGGAAGGAAATAGCCAAGGACATAAACAGGTTGAAAACCATACCATGCTTGTGGGTCGGCAGAATCAACATCATTAAGATGTCTATACTACCCAAAGTGATCTACAGATTCAATGCAATCCGTATTAAGATACCAACATCATTCTTCACAGATGTAGAAAAATTGATTTTACGCTTTGTATGGAACCAGAGAAGACCCCGCATAGCAAAAACAATTCTAGGCAATGAAA
>NW_012149485.1:794519-849776 GCF_000956105.1 Propithecus coquereli
GTAACCTAAACATCTGTACCCCCATAATATGCTGAAATTAAAAAAAAAAAGAAAAAAGAAATAAATAATATTTATGCAATATGTCCTATTCCAAAACAATGCAAATAAAAGAAAACTTCCAATCCACATTATATTATGGAGAAATAACACAGATAGCAAATCTGACAGACTATATACACACAACCCTAGAGGCTCTAAACCAATCACATGTATAAATGCAAAGATTTTTAGTATATTTTAATGATTACATTTAGCTGCTTCTTAATAATAATATACCATGTCCAAGTAGCCTATATGCCAGGAATTCAAAATAGTTCAATATGAGGAAGTCTAGAGGTAAAAAAAGAAAAAAAATAATCATCTTAGTAAATGCTAAAAAGGCATTTGACAAAATTTAATATTGACTCCTGATTAAATACAATAGCTTCAATAAGCTAGGAACTGTAGGATATTTTGTTAGCAAAAGAAGTTAAAATAACAAGTGGTAGGCATTACTAGAGTTCACCCGTATCCACTTCTCCACTCCATCTTCCCTCTCTCCTTGCCATTAGTTGGAGTCATGTGACAAGTCATGTGACAAGTCCTGGCCAATGAGCTTCCTAGGTAGGGATGAGGGTATGCAGGTGGCATGGACCAATGAAGATAAAGAGTAGAAAGCACAAAAGGGGGAAATGGAAGTTTAGGGACTTTCCCTCTGCCAGAGCATGCACAGAGGAATGAAGAACCTGTCTGCAGGTAACCTTTTCCCATTAGCATAGTAAAAATCACACTCCCTAGTGCCATGACAGTTCTGAAACCAGCCATACGAGGGCAAAAAATGGGACGGTACATGATTCCAGGAAATGTCCACCCACTTCCCCAAAAATACATGAATATTCCACCCCCAGCTTAACATATTATTAGGGATTAGCGTAAACGACAGACCCTAACCCTGGGGTGATGCTGCTCCTCACTGGAACAATCCACTCTCTACTGACTTTGAGAGTGTACTATGCTTTCTAAACTCTGTCTTTAAACTCAGGGTCTTCTCCACTCATGGGGACAGATCAGCTCCTCTTTCTCTCTCCAGAACGTACTTCTGCTTTGCAATAAAAGCTGCTTGTGCAAAAGTGCTTCGTGTCTCTCATCACTCCATTGCACTCGCCCTGCTTGTGATTCTTCCAAACAAAAGAACCAGGACATCAGTCCCAAAATAAACCCCAACAAGCTGAGCAGAAATAGTATGTACCAATTTTATGCCAAAGTATTTAATTACTGAGGATAAACTCTCCAGTATTTTCTTTCCTTGACTCATTGATCAAGGAGGTCCTGTGTTGTAGATGGTGGAGCCAGAGGATGGGGGAGCCTCCATCGGCTGGGATCATTGAATCACCACGTGGAGGAGAGTTCCTCCTGGGAGTTACCTGGATCCCCAGAACTTTGTGTATATAAGAAATAAACCTTTGTGGTCCTTAGTCACTGAGCATTGGGAGTTCTTTATTACTACAGAATGCATAGTATGAATAGCAAATATATTAAATAATAGTGAAAATCTAAGTATATGTCCATTAAAGTCATCAATGTCTACATCATTGTTATTATTTAGTATTTTTGGCTGACACCAATGCAGCTGGCACAATGAAGCAAAAGAGAGAGAGAGAGGGAGAGAGAGAGAGAGAGAGAGAGAGAGATTACTATTACAGTTACCACTACTATGTAACCCCTTGGACAGGTCTTGCCTAGGGTCTGTCATGTGATTATAGTCAGATGTCAGCTGGGACTGCATCATCTTTAAGCCTTGATGTCCAAAATTGCTTATGTATATGGCCGCTGTTAGCTGAGACATCAGTTGATCTGTCAACTTAAGTGTCTACATGTGGCCTTTCAAGCATGGAGATCCCAGTGTTCAGACTCATTATATGGCCCCTGGCTTCACCCAAAGCTAGTGTCCCAAGGCCTCTTGGTGAAAACTGGGTAACTTTTTCTAACCTAACTCTCAAAGTTACATGGTATCACTTCTATTGGATTCTATTGGTTATAAGGGAGTCACTGAGATCAGCCCTGATTCAAGAGATGAGGACATAGACATGTCCTTATTATAAAAGCAGTGCCAAAGAATTTGCATACATGTTTTAAAACCACCATAATTACTTTTTTAAATGAAGACTCAAAATTATCACAATCAATGACATATGCCTATTAACACCAAACCTATTAAAATTGATAAGAAAATTCAGTAAAGGCACAGGTTGTAAGTATGTAAAATAAATAGTTTCTCTTTTCATATTTGTAGAGTAAACTAATTCATTTGTTCATTTGTATAGCATCAATTATCTATTAGAAAACATAATGGGAAAGAAAAATCGTGTTCATAATAGATGCACAAAATATATGAAGTCTAGGAATAAACTTAAGAAATGTGCAGGACCCACATAAAGAAAGCCGTAGAACTCTATCTCAGGACCTAACAGATGACAGGAATAAATGAAAAGATGCAGCAGACAATGAGAATCACTGTTGTCAAAAATGCAAAGTCTACCATAAATTAAAAAAATAAGTTTAATGCAGCTTCAATCAAAATCTACACAAGTCTTTTAGTAGGCAACTTGGAAAAATCATTTTAAAGTCATTTTAAAAATCATTTCAAAAGTACTACAATACTTAACACCATGTGGAACCAATGCAGAAATCCATTCTGATCAATTCCTTGGGATTCCTTGTCACATCAGATATTAGGGAGAGTGTCACATCTGTCGAGACACAATTTGGATAAAACTCGTTTGATATTACCAAGTATCCCACTGATCAAAGGCAAAAGAAAATGGGAGGTAAAACTCCTCTCTTACAAATCACCAAGCAGAGTTGCTGTTGCCATTGGGGTTTAGATCAATTTGGTGCATGTTATTGTGTCCAGTATATCTGTTAATGTTAGTGTTTAAGACCTAAAGTATTCACATTGTTCCTTTGCTTAATTTTTAGTTAGATACATGAAGACATCCTCTTGTAAAATAATCAGAACATTACCAATAAATTTAAGTCCTCTTTGGCCACCATCTCTAATCCCCAACCCCAGACACTTCCCCCATAGAAACTAAAAAATCTTTGGTCTATGTTACTACTGCTGGTCCTCTCACTTCTCCAGGTAACTGTGAGGGCAGACAGGCTGCAGAACACCACTCTAAGCATTACAAACAAGGTCAACAAATGGTTTTACCTGGTTGAGAATACGGAACGTGAAGATGAAAGTAAACAGAGGACCAACTTTAATATAATCTCTGTTGTTGATCCCTGGACTGGAGCAATGGGTAAAGCTTCCCCCAAGATTCCTGCCACATTCCACCAGTCAGCTCCAGGAGGGACTGTGCAAAGTAGGAAGTTGGGTGGGAAATTTTCTTCAGAAGTTCCTTCTGTCTCTTTGCAAGTGGCCTTAGTGAGCAATTTGCTCTACTAAAGGCTTTAAGTAGGACCCCAAGGGACACCCAGACAGCCCTGGCACCCAGTTCCGCAGAGGTACCAATGCTACCCTGTCATGGAATAAGCACAAAATAAGGATCCTCAGAGAGGCACCATGTATCCAAACAGATTGTGGGTACCTTCAGAGGGGACATGTGCTAAGACAAGTCATGTCCTGCTTTTCAGACCAGAAAGACAAAATGTCCTGGTCACAAGGGCCAAGGAGGGCCATGTGGCATAGCCCCTAACCGAGAGGAGAGTGTTTGTCAATTTTTCTTTCTCTGCACTGCTGGAGAATTAAGAGATCTGAAACCAGGAATATGACTAAGTTCCAGGTCTCTTGAAAATAATTAATGCTAAAAACTACTTTTTAAGCCAATGCAACAGGATTTATGCCTTTAGAATCCAAACAGAGAAGTCCAGAGGAAATGCCTTGTCTTGAGGAACATACTCCAGAATGGTCCAGAATATCGAATCTGCACAAGGAGGCCTTGTCACTGTCAAAGTCATAATTCCCTGAGAAGCAGGCATCCTGACTCTCACAAGCCCAGCTCAACTGCTCCCAAACCGTGCCTTGCTTACCAGCTTCTGAAGCAGTAAAGGGAGATTGTAGGCTTTCTGCACTGGAGTTAGGAGAATCAACCAAAGACAGAAAATTCCCAGAAACATTGGTTTAGGTCATAGGCAAGGAAGGGCCTAGAAGTCCAAGCCCCCCTTCAGGGAAAGACAAGGGAGACCCTCTATCTGGGGCCCGGCAGGAGGTCAGACCAGCTGCGGGATAAGGGACTGAGACATTTTATGTGAAAAAAGGGGATTTGGTGTGCATGACGTTGGGCTTACTGTCATTATGGCCTCAACTCTGCAGGCTGATGAAGCCCCTCTGCAGAGACATCCCCCACACACCCCGCCAAAGTTCCCCAGAATGGCATCTCGCAACCCTTAGAGAGATGGACTTAGAGCAGAGAATCACAGGCTGATTCTTCCTGATGCCCCAAGAGCTTTCCCAGGAGAACTCTAGGCCCCTACTCTGCAGGGGACTAAGCCTCCCCCTTTCTATATTTTAGAATTCTCAGCCAGTTCACATCGCTTTGTATATTCCAACAAATATAGTTGACCTCCCAGCTGACTCCATTCACAAAATCAGAGTATGCCCTCTTTGCAGGGCTTCTGCTTAAGGCTTCCCATAAAGGGAAGGGAGTTAGAGGCCTAAGGCACAAGTGCTCCTCCTAAAGCCGGCCCAAGTGGAAGGTGAATAACTCAGGAGGAAGAGTCCCCAGGGGCTGGAAAGTGCCGCCTACCTGCGGGTACCTGTAGGGGATTATCAGCATCATCTGACCCTTCACCAGAGCTGGGCCAGGGCCCCTCCCTGAGTAGGACCTCTGTTAACCATCACCCTGGTTTGGGGCTTGCTGCTGGCATGGCTTGTTGGTCTCAAAAGGCAAAGTGACAAGTGACTGTGGATTTAAAAACATGCAGCACTTTGCATCAGGCCTGGAGAAATATCACAGGTAACACCTTTCTAACAACTCAAGTGTGCAATTCCGGGTGGAGAATCATAGCCCTGGGGAGGCTGAACCGTGGATCCCATAAGCATCCAAGGGTGAGATTTTTGAAAGAACTAGAAGATTCATCCAAAGGAACCCACGAGGGTGGCTATAGAGGCAGCATGGCAGGGGGAATGGTGGCTTCCAGATTTCCCAGAGGATGACAGGGTTTATCAGTCCTGCTGTCCCTGCCAAATGGCTTCTTATGGGTTGTTACAAAGACAAAGCAAAATTAATGAAAAACATAAAAGAATAAGAAGTGATAAAAATTTTAAATCAAGACGAAAGTCAGAATAATAAACAGGAATAAAATGCAAGACTCCAGTGAGAGGATTAAACTATTGACACATTAAAAAAATGAGGCTTCTTTAAAAAAATCACATCACATTTATTTTACATTTAACAATCACATACACCGGCAGACTATGAGGGAGACAGTATATACCACTTCCAGGCTTTTAAGAGATTCTAGAAATCACTTATGAGCACTGAGTCCCACATAGAAAGCCTTGGAGAGTTACCTGACCCCCCATTAGACTCTGCCTGAGCGAACAATAAACTTTTGGGTGAAGCCACTGAGATTTGGGGGTTTATTTGTTACTACAGCATATCTTGACTAATACAAATGCTTATAATTAACTTATTTAATCCTTCTTACAACCCTATAATATAGTCTCCATTGTTATCCTCATTTAAAACTGGGGAAACAGAGGCATGGAGAAGTTTAGGAATTTTCTTCAGATCACACCATTGGTAAGTGGCAGAGCTGGGATTCACATTCAGGCAAGCTGTGATCTTAACCACAATCCACCACATGCTGGTTCTCCCAAAAACAGGGGTCTTAAAGCAAAATGCAAGGACTCCATGAGCATTCACCTTCTTCTACAGAAGGTTCGGGGATGTTGAAACAGGGCAGAGTAGGGGAGAGAGGAGGCAGGCAGCCCGGAGAGGCAAGCCAGGTATTAATTCCTTCTTCCCATCCCCACAGGATAAAGCCACCAAGCCCACGTGATAAAATAAAGGCGGCTTATGCCCCTGGACATCAATTCTATACCCCAGACTGTCAAACTGGACCTCCTCTTTTAAATTTCCATCTCAGTCTAATAGAAAGACCCTCACACCCAGGAATCAGGAAAGCTAAATTCCAGTTATGGGACTACCAGTAACAAGTTGTATGACTTGGACAGTTTCTTGAGGTCTCTTTGGGCCTCGGCTACTTCATCTAAAATTTGAGGATAATAATTTCCATCTCATCAGGTTGTAGAAAGTGCCAACCAAATGATGACTTAGAAAGATGCTTTAGAAAGACGCAAATCCTTTGCAAATATAAATTCTGACTTTGATTTGACGATCAAAATTAAAGAGAAAGGAAGGGTCCTGCAAGATGATACTTCCTTCTCCCCATTTTACATATGGGAAGACTGAAGTCTCAGTGACTTGTCCAGAAATAAAAAGGACTACTGGAGTATGGGTCTTACCTTGTACAGTAACAATGAAAATAACAAAACATGAGTAAGAACCAGGGACTAGGACTCCAGGCCCTGAGCTAACCGGCGTCACCTTTCTCATGGCTATGAGTTGGAAGTTTCCTTGCTTTGTGTACCCCAGATTGCACCTCCCTGGCCAAGGCAACAGAGAGAAGAGCCAATAGAACATAGTAGCCAAGAGACTTTGAACCAGACACACCTACGTTCAGATCTGGTCCTGTCGCAGTCACTGGGTCTTCTTTTTCCCATCTGAATTGCTTCTAAAACTATTACATCTAATCATATGAAATTGCCTTTTTCATAGGTCAAAAATGACCAGACATCACAATTTCATGTGATTAAACTTAATCAAATGTGGTACTGAATGTCAGGTACCTCCAGTTCTCCCCATCCTTGGACCTTACCCTGACCCTTGGGCCACCTTGATACACCCCACCCACCTTTTCCCTGAAGATAAACATTTCCTGTGAGGCTTCTTAGTCCTGGTGCAAAGAGGCCCCTGCTGGCAGCCCTCAGACAGGCTTAGACACACCAATATCACCACGCTGCAGGCCCTCGGGCTAAGCACCTTTCAATCTTCCCTTCATTTTATTTCATCCGCACACAGCCCTGCGAGGAAGGCAGAGGAAGAGCAGTCCTGTGTAGTAGAAAAGGCTGGCAAGGCAGGAGACCAGGCCTCTGTCACTGCCTTGCTGTGTGGCCTGGGGCAACATCATCTCCCTTTCTGGCCCTCAGAGCCCTCACCCAGAAACGAGGCTCTTGGATGAGACCAGCAGTTCCCACTCCTCACCATGCAGCAGAATCACTGGGAAGCGTTCAGGAAATGCAGAGACCCAGGCCGGCTCCAGTGATTCATTTGGAATAGGTCTGCAGAGGTGTTTGGACACGGGGACCGTTTAACCCCATCCCCAGGTGATTCTAGTGTGTGGCTGGCTTGAAAACCACTTGGTTGATCCAAAGGTCCCCTGATTCTGAAATGTACTGAATCTCTGAGGGAGTGAGTGAGTCCTCAGGAGGCCCCAGGGCTGAGGAAGACAAGGGGGCGGGAGCTCCTAGCAATGGGTCCGAGGCTTCATTAGGCCCTGTTCAGGAGCAGGTCTGCGGAGCCCCAGTTTCCCGCCCCCTGCCGACAGAAGGATGCCTGGGCTCTATCAGGGCCCAGCTGGAAGGCCATTTCGTTTGGAGAAAGATTTCCTCTAGGTGCCTCTCAGAAGCCTCCTTCACTGATCCAGGAAACTAAGGCTTTTCATTTTAATTAGGAAATTCCTGTCGCCGCCGTGGGAGATGAGCCTCTGTTCTCCTTGCCCTTACAGACGCTATCATCCAAGATGGTGAAGGAGGGATGGGAAGGTGGCAGGGGAGCTGTTAGCTGGTGTAATTTGTGGGCTAGTGGGGTGCTCGGAGAACATGAGAGTGGCTGAGATTGCAAGGAACCAAATCACACACTTAAGGAAATGGCTTCGTGGCTTCGGGATACGGTGACTCGGGTTAGTGCCTCTTTGTGGCGCTGCGTGCACTTGTGAGACGGGGCAGGCAACGTGTCATTAGGCCCACCCCGGCCCCGGGGCCCAGTGGATAGATATATCACATCTTGAACTAAAAGAAGCTTTTTAGGGGAGGAAAAAAGTCACACTTTTAAACAAAATACCTGTAGATGGAAAGGAAAGGGAGATGGTACTTGTCCGGCGCGTATTTTGAAAGCCTGTGAACTCTCAGAGCCGGAAAGAGTGCTCGTCGGTGGTCTAGTTAGCATCTGACGCGTGGGAGAGAGGCAGCCTTCTGGGGTGCCGCAGACCACAGGGAGCCCCGGTCCCAAATGTCCAGCAGGAGGGAGAGGCTGCCCCTGTGACTCCATTTCCAAAGTTGTATCTTGTCTCGGCATGCAGCGTAAACAGCACGTTTTCTGAAATAAGCCCTAGCCCTTTTATGAGTTTCTCTACTTTGATTTTTTCCAAAACTGAGGGAAATCTTGATCTTAATGAGGACTATAAAAAGGTAAGGACAATTAGGAGAAATGTCCTTAGAAATTAGCCAGACCAGTGAAAGGACCACAAGGAAAGACGATTTGCAGATGCCTCAGAGTCCATCTAATCGAAACCCACTCAGGGAAAGGAAGATGAGGTGGCTGTGGGCCAGAGCCCACAGTGTCACTCACAAACCCAGCAGGACGTGGCCTCCCCTCTCACAACGCCCTCCCCGCTGCACCCTGCAAACCCTGCGATCCAGCCACGCTGAGCTACGTGTACCTCCCACACGCACTGTCCTGTCTCCAGACCTCACACCCACCAGGCTCCTCTGCCAGAACACTTGCTGTCTGGCTCCTTCTCATTCCCCTGCTTTCGTCAGGTACCCAGGCACCTGGCTAAGTAGGATAGTATTTCAAGACTCAGCCCACTGTTCTAGTAATTACTGAATACCCATATACGGTAGACAAAACCATCACGGATGGCCCCGTCTTCGTGGTGTGAAGGAGGCAGAGACACGAAGAAATGAGTGCACAACTGCATGTAAAATCATCCCAAGGATGAGTGCTGGGAAGGAGAGATCTGTGGGGCTAGAAGAGTGTAGAAGAGTGGGGAGGGGACAGGTCTAGGAAGGTCCCCCAGAGAAAGGGGTGATTGAGCTGGGACCTCAGCAACTGGAGGAAGTCAACAATAGATGGGGAGAGGCCATCTGGAAGGTCCAAAGTGACCTCCTCTAGGAAGTCTGCTCCTCCCTGCGCCAGGCATTATGTCAGGTGACCATATGCTTTGGTTTGTCTAGGACAGCCCCAATTTATGATTGCTGTACAGAGTTTAGCATTCGTCCTAAAGATGTCCCAATATGGATGATCAATTGTATGGTCACCCTATCAGCGGTGCCTTTACCACACTTTGTCATTGTGTTAATTCGTGTACTTGTCTGCCTGCCACACAAAGGCACTGTGTACACACACACACACACACACACACACACACACACACGCATACACTCATATCCACCAGGGCTGCACATCTTTCTTGTTATACAAAACCAGGTTCTTAATTCACCCTTTACTGCCCTGCACATAGCACAGCCCTGACATACACGTACAGAAGGTGTTTGGTGAATGTTTTTTGAATATGTGAATAAATCATGCAGGAACAAAGCCTTTCAAGAATTCTCAGGCCTCCCAAGCCCTCCATCTCACCTCAGTCACCTGTTTTTTTCTGCCTCTGCAATGCTCCAGAGCATATTTGGTGCCTATTTTGAGTTTGTCCAAGGGCCAAGAGATCTGAAATATATTTTTTGCACAGCCTGACTTGGCCCCAGAAGTTGACAGAAGCATCATCTCATTAGAGGCTATTCGAATAGAAATTACAGGCTTGTTCTCTGAGTGCGGACTTGAAAGCCCTTCATAAGACAATTACTGCTAAATATCTGAAGAGAAACACTCTTATTGGCTTCTAAAAGCCCATCTCAGGTCAAACTAACCTAAATTCCTCTCAATACAATTAGAACTCCAATAAGAATGAGAGAAACAGCAAGCTTCCAAGAACACCAGGACCCCAAAGGGACGTTAAACAGCACCGTCAGAGGACTGAGGGGCAGAGGGGAGGACAGAACATTCTGAAAGGCAGCACGAAGCACGTGGAGTGCAAACCTAGCCATGCTTCCATCCAGAGTGATCAGCGAGCCCCCGTACAAGAGAGCAGGGGAGTCAGCACCATCAGCTGCCGAGTCTCCGAGTTTATGGAGTTTACTCTCCCACTCTTGTGCCCTGTGTGGTCCCACTGAGGACCAAGAACAAGCAGGTGTCCAGGGCACCTCCAGGGGGCGCCACTCACCTCCTAGTTATGGAAATGGACCCCTACCCTCCCAGCTCAGTCCTTCAAATCCTTCTTGTTTGTTCTTAGAAAAAACAAATACTCCGCCCACCCAGCCTTACAGCTTATGTTCTTGCTGCTCTGTCCCCACTCTCTTGCCTCCTCCCTTAGACTCTGAGGATCTTAAAGACAAGGAATCGAGTCTCTCTCATGTCCATGTTCCCAGCCCTTGGCACGGTCAGCACAAGATTAAATCGTCAAAAGAATGCACAAATTTAAACAAGACTGGAAAGAGGCGACAAACCAGGTTCTTGATCCAACCCGAAGTAAGAAGTATCATGAAAACTGGGGGGAAACTTTCCAAAGGTTCTAGTGCCATTTGGAAATGCTTTTTTATCTGCTTCATGGAAAAATCAGCAGTGACCAGAAGGTGGGGATGCTGGAGTCTCCCCTGCACCTCTCTTAAGCACACCTGCTCATTGGAATACTCAGGAAAAGCACCCCACCTTGCGTGGAGGGGAGCTTCTTTAAGACAATTCCCTTTCCACAGTGTAGGTCTCTAAGTGATGGGGGGGCGGGGATAAATGGAGAGACAGACTCACCTTTTCTACAGGTGATCGGTCTCTGCCAGCCTATGCCCCTCACTGCCCAGTGGTCCACACGACGGATGCTATGGCCACTGCGTTGGAGGGCACCTATTCTGCACACCCTCTTCCCTGCCTCTCCTCACACTGGAGAAGAACCGAGTAGACCTTTTCCAAATGGGCTGGAATTCCAAAGGGAGAGAGGGAATGTGGGTGGAAGTGGGAGCAGGAGTGGAAGGTGGGGAAGGGAAAATGGAGTAAGGTGACCACCTTCTAACTCCTTTGCTGTCTTAGACCATACAAGGGGCCCCCTCACACCTCCACCCAAGCACACCTCTACCACAGACACCAACAGAGAAATGGAGGATTCCAGAAAGCACAATTTAAACACAGCTAACCAGAATCATCCCTGGGGACCCCTCTAGCTCTGACATTCTGTGAGTTTAACATGGAAAAACATTCAGCTAAAATCGTTGGCACAGTTAGACGGTGGCTTAGCAATTTCTTTTTATGAAATTACTGTCTCTCTAAAGTGCAAAATATCTACTTAGGAACCCAGATTCATTCTTAAGATGAGCTGATCTTTAAATCTTACAATGGCTCTCACCCAAAACAATATAACTAGTTCCTCACAAAGAGTCTATCTCTCCCTGACCCTCACCTCATGAGCGGAGAACACTTTAATGAGAAGATACTCTGGACTCCTACTAAGTCCCCTCCCCACCTTGTTCAAGGTCAGAGGGCCCTGTTGCCTGGGAATGGACCTGTCATGATTGAGATTAATGTTTTGGGTCATGAGAAACATCACCCAAGATGTCCGCCCACATCAAGGCCTCAGAAAATAAACCCGTATGTCTAGTGACCGTCATTATGTTTTTTGACCAGAGAGTGACCCCCTGATCTCAGGCCCCAGACTGGACTCCTGATTCAGCCCAACCCCAACTCCTGCCTCAAACTGGTCCCTAAATCTGATGAAAGACTGACCCCTTTCCTCCCCAACCACTTCATAAATTTATTTCCGTCACCATATGAGTGACAATAAAGCAAGACAAAGACAATGTCTGAGTCAGCTATATTCCCCAGATGCCAGAACAGGAGCTGGCTCCAAATAGGTGCTACGTAAATGCTAATTGAATATATGAACAAAAAATTGAATGAATAAGTAAATGGGTTCAAGTTGAAAATGGCTCAATCTAGTCTACTAATAGGTCGATTTTCAAAGACATGGGGCCAAGGAGGTGGGTCTGCTTTCAAGGTGTCTCATGTCCACTCCCGGCAGCTCCAGCCTCTCCTCTGTGTGTCTTCTTAATATTCTTGTCACCAGGTGTGACTATACTGTGGGCAGCTCCTCCTGAGCTAAATGACAGGCAATTGAAAACTAATGAGGTGAGAAATGCTCCCGTTGTCTGAGTCCATTGATGCCCACAGCTGAGCTTGTCATGCCTCTGGTATTCCAGGGAGGCTCCCAGAGGTCCCCAAATAAACAGGTGGTAGGTAGCAAGGTGGGGAAACAGAAGGCATCCTGGTTTGGGAAGAAAACCAGAGTTCTGCTCCCAGTTTGCCATCGATCCAACTGCGGTGTTGTCATCCCATCAGTAAAAGGAGATACAAGACTTCTAGCTGCACTTCGTAATTATCCATGAAATTTACAAAAATGCAGATTCTTGTGTTCTGCCCCAGGGCCACTGAATCAGAATCTCTGGATATGAGACCCAGAAACTGGACTTTTTTTTTTTTTTTTTTTTTGAGACAGAGTCTCACTCTTTTGCCCGGGCTAGAGTGAGTGCCGTGGCATCAGCCTAGCTCACAGCAACCTAAAACTCCTGGGCTCAAGCGATCCTACTGCCTCATCCTCCCAAGTAGCTGGGACTACAGGCATGCGCCACCATGCCCGGCTAATTTCTCTGTATATTTTTAGTTGTCCAATTAATTTCTTTCTATTTTTAGTAGAGACGGGGTCTCGCTCTTGCTCAGGCTGGTTTCGAACTCCTGAGCTGAAACAATCAGCCCGCCTCGGCCTCCCAGAGAGCTAGGATTACAGGCGTGAGCCACCGCGCCCGGCCCAGAAACTGGACTTTTAACACGCATTCAATAAATGATTGCAGCCGATAAAATTATTCTCAGGACGCAAGCTCTAATTCAGGGGTTAGCAAACTATGGTCCATGAGCCATACCCGGCGGCCACTTATTTGGGTAAATATAGACTTATTGGGACACAGCCACACCCACTCATTTTCACATTGTCTATGGCGCTTTCACGTCACAGTGGCGGAGTCAGCGCGTTGCGGCAGAGACCATATGACATGAAAAGCCTGAAATATTTACTATCTGGCTCTTCACAGAAAAAGCCAACTTTTGTTCTAATTTATAATTGAGTTGTGTGAGTAGCAAGGATGAAGCCACAGACACTGGCTCAGTCTTTTGGGAGGGAAGCGCACTTTACTCCTGACCACCGTACACGAGGAAAGCAAGAGAGCACCAGCCTGCAGGAGCCCTGGAGTCACCCTACGCAGAGACTGCCTCAGAAACAGAGATGGCACTGCCAGGCAGGGATGGGACACTGCAAGGTGAGCACCAGAGGCTGAATGAGGTTGAAGCCCCTCTGAGAACCAAAATCCTCTTCTCAGCCCAAGTCCTGGCGAGGTGGGCGCAAGGGCATGCACAGAGATGAGTTTTGCTTCTTGTTTGTAAATGTTCATGCCCCCTGCCCTCTGTTCAAAGCTCTCCTGATGACCTAAGAAAAGGTGTTGGAGGGGAGAGAGGAAATTAGGTTGGGGTGGGAGGAAGCTCTTCAAAGCTCCAAATGTTGCAAAACACAAAATATAAGCAGGTAGAGTAACTGAACTTGGGACATCGCTGGGACCCACAGGGTGTCTGGGGAAAGGGCCACCCAGGCCATCTGTGGCTCAGCCATCTGCCTTGTCAGTCCCTCTCTGGGGCCTGGGGAAACAGGTGTCATGTGAGTCTGCTGTGTGCCCTGTGCTCAGAAGTGGGCAGGGCCCAGCAGAGTCCACTCAGAGCACAAGGGCCCCCAGGCCTGGTGGGTCCCAGAGCACCTGTCTGGCTATGTGTGAGCTCTGGGCTGCTCCAACAGCCAGGCCTGGTCTGTCCACGCCAAGTCTGGCTTTGGCTTGTCCTTCCACACCCAACAGGGTGTGCCACCCAGATGTCAGGAAGCAACCTGAAGTTAGTGCCGGGAGTCTAGGCAGGTTTGTGTTTCTTAAAAATGATTTGAAACCACACAAGTACATCGATCAGCATAATCTGTTCAGCTGGCACATGAACCAGGCCTTGGGGAAATTCCAGATCAAACGGGGCCACCGGGAGCCAAACAACCTGGGAGATTTGTCTGGAAACGGCTGCTTGTGCCAGGAAGCTCGGGAAACATAGCCTCCCGCAGACAGAAGACACCAGGTCACTTCAATTTGAGAACAGCCCTCCGCAATGTTGCACTACTTCCAGGGAAAACTGTGACTAATTCTAACGTGGGTATCGAGACATATTTTAATTTTATGTGTACACGTGCACCACGGACAGAAACCCAGAATATGATAATATTTAGGGGAACTTCATCTCTTGCTTCTCTTCTCCCCTGTACCCCAAAATCAGGAGTAGATTATCCCCAGTCTCCGTGAGGGTCTCACCGACACCCTGACTGTTGGTCTCAGCCTGTCCCTTGCCCCTCAATCAACCCTCACTGGGGAGCCTGCTTGGGTTTTGCTGGTGTCTATTGTCACAATAACCCATGAAGGGAGGCTGGGGCAATGGCTAGCTGAAAACTAGACCTCTCAAAGCAAGGTGGGAGCAAATTCTCACAATTCTTGTCCCTCCTTCCCTCACCTCCCCATTCCCCTGTAGTGCTTATTAGGGTCACCACCCAAAGGAACTACTGCACCCAATTCCTTGTCTCAGAGTCTACTCCTGCAGAAACCCAGATAAGACTGTGGAAATGCACCCTCCTCCACCTCCCGCTCGCTGCTGCAGACCTCCGCAATGAATCGGCTGACACCGCCTGCTGTTTCTAGGGCTTGGGGAAGAATCCAGGCTATGCCCCCTTTTGGTCCTCTGGCCAGCATGAGTGACAAGCAAGGACTCGGACTGCAGCCCAAGCCAGTCTGCAGGTCTCCTTGGTGGTGCTGAAATAGGATCAGTGCATCTCTCAGCATCTTGTAAATGATCTCCAAGCCTCTCCTGTGTAATACATTTACAGCAGCTCCACGAGCTATCTTTCTCCCATTTAGTTCTCACCAGGTGTCATTGATGTGGGGCTTTTCTCTGCCTAGTTGAGCCAATGTTTCTCAACAGGAAGTGCTATTTTCATAAATTTGTGTTTTCGATCACCCACAGCTCCTGGCCTTGCTTTTGACACATCAGTAATAGCCAGCGGGTCCCTCTCAGGGGCACGGAGACTCAATCACAGGCACAGTGGCCTCAGCTGCTCCCCTTTGGCAGCTGAGTGAACAGCGGACTCCACCCCTCACTCTCCTCCATGCCTCAGGGCTGTGAATATTTCTCCTACCCTGGTCGGTCGGGGACCCTGTGGCTGCACCTAAAAGCTTCCTGTGGAATTAAAGCTTTGCTTCGACTCACACCCCAGAAACAGACACATTCCTTCGCAAGGAACATTCACAGGGCTGGTATATATCAGGCACTGTGGTAAGTGTTAGGGAGACAGAAAAGAGTTTGATGAGGCGAACGCCCCCAGGATCCCACATTCCGATGGAGGAGACAGCCCAACACACAGTGTGCAGGGCTCTGATGGAGGAGACAGCCCAACACACAGTGTGCAGGGCTCAGCACTCAGAGGGACAGAGTGGTTAGTGGAGAGCAGAGACTCAGAGCCAGACTTCCTGAATTCAAAGCCGGGCTCTGCCCCTTACACGCTTTGTGATCTTGGGCAAGTTACTTAACCTTCCTGGGCTTCAGTTCTCCAATCTGAAAATGGGGGTATCTATACACAGAGCTTAAAACAGTGCCCGGCCAACGGTAAGCTTTTGTGAATGCTACCTGTCCTCTGGAGGAGATCAAGTGTCCAGGACAGCAGAAGGATCCGAGGCAGCAGCTCTGCTTATAGGCAAGAAACTGCATCCTCGAGAGACCAAGAAACGGGACATTTTCCTCCTACTCAGAGGACAGTTGCTAAAGTCCAGTGATGACAAAGGGACATCCCTGAGACCCACAAATTGGTAGTGAGAAGACAGTAACCAGGCTGTGCATACAAGAACCCCTGGAGTTCCCAGAAATATTAGGGGAGGACTTTTGGGGAAAATTGGAATGTCTGCTAGGCGAGCAGACAGGGCTCAGAGCTGCTTCATCGGCGAGGGCAGGTAACTGATGAGGCCCCCTGTCTGAAAGCCGGTGCAGGGCCACAAGGGAGCATTGTTCAGGGAGCACCACGCAGTGAGCACTGGCTTGTGCTCTTGCCTCCTGTCGACTCACAGAAGGATGATGGCTTCAGCCCCTCTCGGAGCCAGCCTCCCCTTTCCCTCCTGTATGGTGAGATCAGCATATCTGAGTTCCCCCAGAGCTCTGAAACCTCAGGGGAGACTCTCTGGACTCAATGGAATGAAGGCGCTTGTGGAAAATGTGGGTTTCTGGGCCACAGCCCCTTAAAAACACGTACTGCAGGGTGGCGCCTGGCAATCTGCGTTTTCAGCAAGCTTCCCCAGAGCCTCAGAACACACTTTGAGAGCTACCGCCCTAGTAAATCGGGGAGCGTGGTTGTTTTTGTTTTTGCGGTTAGGTCCTGAGGGCTGGTTTCTTAAAAATTTGCATTTTATAGGAGTAATTTCAGGTTCCCTTTAAGGCGTCTGTTTATGAAACTTGCCTTCAGCCTGGCAGAAGTTATTAAGGTATTAACACAAGGTTTTTATGATTTTAATTAGACACAGGCAGTGGAGTCCATGTAAAACTTTCCTTTTGACTCGGCCTCCTAAAGGAAGGTGAATGTCCCTGGGATCCCATGGTCCGACGGGGGAGACAGCCCAACACGCAGCGTCCCTGAAAAGGTAGGGACCCTAATTTGCAGAGCACCTACCACATGCCAGCAGCAATGCGACAATGCGCATTGTCACATATGTACCCTGCGAGTGGATATCATCATCCCATGTTTGATTCAAAGGAGTTGAATCAAAGCCAGGGAGTAGTGGCTATTTCCGTTATATTTTGCTGAATAACAAACTACCCGAAAACTTAGTGGCATTTTATTATGTTCATGTGCTCCATGAGTCAGCAGTTAAGACAAGTCAGAGGGAGCGTGGCTTGTCTGTACTGCTCGATGCCTGTGGCTTTGGCTGGGAAGCCTGCAAGGCTGGGGTGACTTACGGCTCACAGCTGGAATCACCTGGAGGCATCTTCACTCACATGGTGGTTGATGCTGGCTGTCAGGAGGGACCTTGTCTGGGACAGTCAGCCAGAACACCTGCGTGCAGACTCTCCATGTATCCTGAGCTCCCTCACGACATGGCAGTCTTAGCAATCGTACATGGTGGCTCAGAGCACAGAATGGGAGTGTACCAAAAGAAACAGAAGGAAGCGGTATCCCCTCTTATGGCCAAGGCTTGGGAGCCACATGGCATCACTTCCATCCTACTCCATTGGTCAACCAGTCACTAAGGTCAACCCAGATTCAAGAGACAGAACACAGACCCTACCTCTCATTGGGAGGAACACTGAGAATTTGCAGACATATTTTAAAACACACACAATGATTCCAAGCCTGCATCTGGGCCTCTCTCACACTTGGGAAGAATTGACTTTCCCATACGAAAAACACCATGCATGAGTTTTATTATGAACTCAGAGGATCATCCTTAGCCTTTTCTCAACCTCCTCCAGAGCCTCCCCAGCCACTGAGCTGCTCCTTGCAGAGGGGAGCTAGCAGTTAGCTGGAACTCTGAGCCTCAGCCTGGGAAACCCAGCGAGGGGGCCAGAGAGCCCAGCTCCTGTTGTTTTCCTCTCCTGTGCCAAGTCAAGAGAAGCTTGAAATCCTCACCCCACCTCACACCTACTCCACACCCTCCAGAGCAGAGCCTGAGCTGCCACATGTCTGCATTGGGGGCCCAAGACTAGGAAAGTGATGTTGGATATCAGAGAGAGCATTGAATAGAGTCAACCAGTAAAATAAAGTAAAAATGAAGCCCTGCCTTCCTCAATACAAAAAGGTGATTTAGCCATGGGTTTATGGGACCACAAGGGCTCAGTGTCACCCAGAAGGGGACCCATCAAGTGTGTTGCTGCTTAGTTATAGCCTCAAGTTTCAGGATCTTGTCCTTGGCCAAGACTAAAGGATCTAGATTTGGGGCCAGACTCACATTTACTAAACTTACAAGATGCTGACGAATATACCTGAATGCCAATATTTAAATTTAACATGACAGGTGCAAAGGCTAAATCAGCCATTATCTATCCACAGAGTATCTGCACCAGAGGCCAGTTCATCACCAGATGGGTATTGTGTGACTGTGAGTTCAGTGCAAGTGGAGCTGGCTCTGTGACCATACTCAGCTATGCGTGGTGTGTTTTACCACACATTACATGAGACAAGCTGGATGGAGATGGCCTGGTGGTCTGTCCCCAAAGGAGATGCTCGCCTCAGGAGCAGACGAGCTCTCTGACGGCCCAGGCAGCAATTCCCTAGGGAATTGGGGCATGTCCTCAACCAGCTTAGCCTGCAAGGCTCCCAGTCTGGTAGGACTGGGGCTGAGCCATCCCCTGCCCCACCCCCAGTTACTGACAGTGTTTTTCCAGACACGGCAGTACCACCCAGTGGGCTGTACCACCTTGTCCCACTTCCAGTCTGATTGACATTATGTATTTAAGGCAACCTCACAGATAGTTGTGGGGTTTTCTTGACCCCCAACAAGTTACTGGTCTGCACTAAGCTACAATTTCCTCATTGGAGAAACTCATCAGGGCTGATGCAAGAATTAAGCCACATGGCACAGCACGGTGTCTGACTCACAGGCAGCAGTTCTATGTGATACATTGACATTATCAGCCATCCCATATTATCCCAGGAAAGGCTGAGCCCTAGCTACCATGGCAGCCCCAGAAGAGAGGAGGAGCCGCATCAGAGAGGAACTCAGTCCCTCGGGCACACTTCTGTGGCTGCAGACAGAGCCGGGAATACTGTGTGCCCTCCCTCCTCGCCCCTCAACACATACACACACATATGCATGCATGCACACGTGCACACACACACATTCATGCAACAACCTTTCCTATGTGTACACGGAACGAGCAGTGTTCCTCCTCGGCCTAACAAAACAAATTGATCAAGAGTCAATACAGGTCCTAATTACAGGATCTGCACTGGAAGGTGGATGGTTGGAGATGAAGAGGGAAGAATAGGCCCTTGATGGGCACCTGTAATGAGGTGTCACTGGTCCCCACTGTAAGTCGTTTATAAATACGGGCTCACGTCTGTGGCTGTCAGCATCCCCGCCAGAGCTTAATGAGCTGCTGCTTCCTGCCCCGGGGTTAATGTCAGAAGCGGATCATGTTTTCTGCTGCGAGAGGCACTGGCTGCCTGATGGTTGGTAAGTTGCATCTACAAATGTCTTCGTTCACTCAGGAAATGCATTTCCCAAAAACTCCTGGCAGAGATGTGCATTGATTTTCCCATCTGAGCTTCTCAACCCCCAGGAAGTGCCATTGCTGAATTCCCCACTTGCAGCCTCTTCTCTTCTTAGCTTAGGTGGTTACAGTAGAAGAGTATCAGCCAAGCCCAGAGTGTGAGTCCTGGAATGAAGTGATTAAGAAGGGAGACTTGGCATCCCACTGTTTAGGTCTGAATCCCAGCTTTATATTCACAAGCTATGTGACCTCTCCAAGTCTCAGTTTCCTCATCTGTAAATTGGGAACAACAGTGTGGTAGAAGATGACGTTTCCACTTGGAGAGGCATTGAGAGTGGTTTTACCACACTGGCTCTAACCAGCTTAAGCAGATAAACATCTGTGGACCTGGAGTGACCCCAGACAGGAGACCTTTCCTAGACCTAACTGAAGTCTCTTGCTTGACCAATCTACAATGAAACTTACTGTCCGTCCATGGGTAGAGACCGATGGACTCACTGCGTCCAATACAGGATGCAAGCTGCAATTCTTAATTTGCATGATCACAGTGAACCATTCTTTTCTAGCATGTAAAATCCCCTGACATTTTCCCTTCAGGGAGCCACTCAGTGCATTTCCTCCTCAGTGTGTCTTCCCTTGGCTGTTAAATAAGAAAACTCATTCTTCCAGTAACTGCAGTGGTTGTACTCTTTGCTTTAACAGCACCTCCTTCACTGACAGAGCTCTCTCTGGTAGGCGGAATAACGCCCTCCCAAAGGCATCAATGTCCTGAATCCCTGGAACCTGTCACTATGGTAGGTCACCTGGCAAAGGAGAATTAAGGTTGCAGATGGAATTGAGCTTGCTAATCTGCTGGCCTTGAGATAAATAGATTATTCTGGGTGATCCAGGTGGACCCAATGTATTCATAAGCATCTTTAAAAGGAGAAGAGAGAGCTCCAGAGAGAAGGCAGCAGGAGGAGGACTCAGGTGACACTGCTGGCTTTGAAGGTGGAAGGGACTATGAGCTAGGAAACACAGCTGGAAAAGGCAAGGAAGTGGATTCTAACCCGCATCTTCCAGAAAGGAATACAGCACTGCCAGCACCTTAATTTTAGCCCAGTGAGATCCACGTCTGACGTTTGACCTCCTGAATTGTAATATAATAAATTTGTGGTGCTTTAACGTCCCAAGTTGGTGGTGATTTATCACAGCAGCGATAGAAGATAAATACAAGTACCTCTCTTATTGGGTTTCTTGTGATGATTAAGTGAGTCCTCGCGGTGTGAAAAGAAAAACTTTAGACAAATTAGATTGAACAGACTTTAATTGAGCAAAAAGTGATTGGCGAATCAGGCAGCCCCCGAGCCAAAATAGGTTCAGGTGACTCCGGCATGAGTGGAGAGGATTTATGGAAAGAAAGAGGAAAATGACCTCGAGAAAACAGAAGCGAGGGGCACAGAAAAAGCCGGACTGGTTACAGCTGGGCATTTACCTTATTTGAACATATGGTTTGGACAGTTGTCCGCCTTTGGCCAAAACTCGGTGACTAATACAAGAGTATGTTACAATCTGCTTACACATCCAGGTGGGTTACAGTTCCCTGTGGTTGGAGAAACCTTTACACTGAACTAAAATTACGTGAAGAGGCAGCTTCATGCTAAACTAAATTTAACACAAAGTATTAATACTGAGAGCCATGCCCAGCAAATCGTAAGTATTCAATTAATGGTTATTATGATCATAAATGTCATCACTTCTTCATTATAGGGCTTCCCCCTCCTCCCTTTTTTGACCATTCCCACAACTCAGCTCTGGTCAGTGGAGTTGGAGGGAGGAGAAGAGCTGACCGGTACTGAGAGCTTCCAGTGACCAGGTGTTGTGCTGGGGACCATGCCCAGTGCTCGGCATGCATCCTCTCGATTGGTGTGTGTCTAGAACCGTCTTCTCTAGAAAACCAGAGCAAGTCTGGGTCCAAATGGTTGTAAAATCCCAATTACCAAGTTATCAGCCATTTGGGGCACCCGAACAAGCATCATCAGTGATGAGTACCCAATTCCTCTCCAAACACAAGCACGAGGCACAGCTATTGTCGGCCTCGTGTCACTGGCCGGGGGACTGAGTTGCCCGGAGAGGCCAGTCTGAGCAGGCCTCTGCCTTGCCTGGACTCCCGAGCCCTTGGCTCAACCCTGACTCTGGGAACGACCTACCCTGTGCTGTCCTTATTTGTCTGGTTCCTCACTTGACTGTGACCTCCTTGAGGACCAGGACAATGCCTACTGAACCCTCTGTCCTCATGCCTAGCTCTGGCACATGGGTTTCTGGCAAGTTCTTTGTTGCATGAAGGAGGGGTGGAATTACAAATCGTTTTTATTTGTTCCTTACAAAGTAGTAGCTCCTCACGGCAATGCTCAGATTAACAGGTTGGGCCTTTTCCATTTCTCCCATCTTATCCTAGAACCAGCACCGTTTGCTGCAGTTAGATATTGTTTCTCCAGCAACTGTTATTGGAGCTGAAAGCAAATCTCATTAAACTTCTTAATGATAAATAAATCAATTGTCCAACATCACTCAAAGATGATGAAATTGTCTCGTGTATTGGTAAGGATAAAACTCGGTTATGCTGTGATAACAAGTTAATCCTGAAGTCTTACAGGCTTAACGGCAGACGTTTATTTCTCACTCACACCCCATGTCCACACAGGCTGGGCAAGGGGGCTCTGCTCCACACAGTAACTCAGGGCAGCAGGGTGATGAAGGCTCCACTATCTTGTAGCTGCACCATCTGGAACACGTGGCCTCTTCGGCTGCCACAGAAAGGGGACGTGACAGGATGCAGAACTCAGCCCTGTTTTTCTACACTTTGGCCCCAAGGTAATACAATTTATTTCCACGTATATAGCCCATTGGCTAGAAATGATTACATGGCTCACATAATTGCAAGGGATTTGGGAAATGGATTCTTCCTGCATGTCCAGGAACCAAGACTGTTTATTTAAGAAATATAAGTAAAGTCCCTGTCTTAATGGAACTTACAGTTTAGAGTGGTAGTTTGCAAACATTAGGATGCAGAAGCATTAAAAATTCAGATTCTTCATTCCTACCTCCATAGGCTCTGACTGGAAAGGACTGGGGCAAGCCTAGGCATTTATACTTTTCACACTTTCCCCAGGCAGTGCAGGGACTCTGTGGGGCACACTCTAGGAAACAGTGTCTGGGGCCGGATTCAGACAGACAAGTCATTTCCACCCAACAACTGGGTCCCTGCCTTCCCATGCATCTCTCTAAACAGCTGTGAGTTTTGGAAACCTTCCTGAAAGCACATACTTGGATGGGCAGGTTTTAAAAGGGGAGGTCATGCTGCCACTGCAGAATATTCTCAATGGGTAAATACAGGCTAAGGCATGGAACGTCTGTTACAAAGACAACTGCAGTCATGTCGGGGTGCCTGTCCCCAGGGAGGTGTCTGATACCACACCACACGCATTTCTATAAGTCAGGAGGGCTGTGGCCCTGGGCAGAGCAAATTCTGCAGCACAAGCATTTGTGACTTGGAAAAGAATCCAAAATTGAGCATAGCTGAAAAACTGACTGGCTGGTGGGCGGGTCAGTGAGTGGGGCAATGACCCAGAGGAGCGGCAGCACTATTTTGTGCAATATGTGAAGAAACGTTGGACTTCTCAGCCGCTGGTACGAGGGAGGTACCTTCTGTGCCGAAGAGCAGCTCTGATGAGCACCTTGGGACTGAAGTGAGCTGGATTCTAAGGATCATATGAAAGGTAGAAATGATTCTGATTTATTTTTAAAGAGAAAGAGATGCTTAACTGAAAAAATGCCTGTGGGATGGGTGAATGGGAAGAGAATCCTAGCGGGCTAAAGGAGTGTTCAATTTATTAGATGTTTCTGCTGTATAGTATGCAATGAAACCATCTCTTTGGTCTAATCTCCAGGAAAATCTCTACTGCTCACTAATGTTTGGCAGTGTGAGTTTTCTTTGCAGGAGGGCTGAGTTCTGTGTCAGGAGTGTCAAGTGAAGGGCGGTGAGCCATTCTCCCTGCTCCACTCTGGGTCACTCTGTGGGTCTTTGAAGGACTGCTAGACCTGGATGAGCAGAGGAAGACGCAATAACACCTAGAGGAGCCACGGAGCAGCACCAGCGCCTGGGAACACTGCAAATGCAGCCATCACTGGCCCAGGACCGTGCCTGTGAGGTTTGACGCTAAACGCAGGTGAGATAGCAGCTGGTACCTCCCCAGATACCTGGGGCAGGGTGAACTTACTTAACAGGGCTTGGAACTAGTGCGTAAACAGGAAGGCGCTAGGAACCAGGGTAATTTGAATTATGCCACTAATCTAAATAGTTGACCATGAGAGTAAATATAGTAGCAGTAGCAATAATAATAATATTAATAAATAACAGTTATGTAATAAATAACAAGAATGTGTAGGTCTCGTTCTAAGTACAATTATTAATTTATCTATCCTCACAACAATCTATAACGTAGATATATTATTGCCCCCATTTTATGAGAAAACTGAGCCCAGAAAGAGGGAGCTGCTCAAGGTTACACAACCTGCAACCACAGTGCCATGATTTAAATTTAAGCAGCATAGCTTCCAAGTCTGTGTTCTAAACCATTGCCCTTTAATATATGTAAAAGTGCTTGATTAAATAAATGTTAAAGTGCTGAACAATGTAATGTATTACTAGGCTCCTGGATGTCTAGACAAGAGATATTAAAACAGAAGAAAGCAAAAACCAACCCAAGAACTGAGGAGTTTCTGGGAGGCAGAGAAAATTACAATTTGACTTTTCCCTGTAACCTCCCCCAGGTGGGCATGAATGTTCACCATGCCCAATATTTCAATCCCATTTCACAATAACAACTGCTGTCCCAGGCACTTCTCTTTGGTAGATCACAAAAATCAATCAATCCTTAGAGATTTCTATGAACCAGTATCATTTATGCTCAGGAAGTCACAGAGCTGGACAAAGAAGACAAAAATGGGAGTATTGAGGGTAGTACTGGGTTGGGCTTATTCTACACTGGAAATCAGTGAACAGCAGAGCCTTGGTCCCCTGAAGCAGAGGTCACCCGAAGATGCCAACAAGACTAAATTTTGAGTAATAGAAGCTGAGAGCCCTGCGTAAGCACAATCAGAAACACAGGAACCAGCCCCAAATAGCTTGACCAAATCTGCACAGTCCCATCTGCCAGAAACTCCCTGGCCCCAGGCATAAAGACTTTGGCCGGCATCTGGAACATGGCACTGAAAACACCTCCTCTGGGTGACTCCCGGAGGCCCAAAGATCAGAGCAGTTTAGGCCCACTGGAGGCACACGATGTGTTCCTACAGCGCTGCCAAGCAAAGGAGACACCCCTGCAGCATGTGAGAAAGGCTTTCCTGGTTTCCGTGTCTGCATTTAGTCTTTGTTGATGTATTTATGTCAGATTTTGATCATCACACTTTCCTATAATTTAGGCTGTTTTCCTTCCAAACACATTAAATACATGTTATTGCTAAGAGACTGAGTTCTCAATTTACATTGTTTTGCACTCGTTTCTTAAAATATCATGGTGACATCTCATAGTGAACCACAACACTAGCCCTGGCAGTATTCCTGTCTGGGCGGTGGGGGGAAGCTAACAGGCCTCCCTAGGAGCACCTTCAGGGATGATTCGTCCTTCACAGTCATCTCACGGACAGGACAGATCTCTCTACTCATGGTCAACAGATGTTAGGAACCCCAGAGAAAGCCACAGGGGCTTTTGTTCAACTTTAAACAAATCCAGATAAGCAGACCCCAATCTCTCCCACTTGACTGGAAAAGACCCCAGCAGTCTACCTTCCTCATCCTCCCTGTGTGTGAGACCCAGGACAAAGATGTGCTGTGGGACCTCCCCAGGTGGCTCCTCCACTAGGGGATGGAGGCCGAACCTGCCCAAAAAGCCTGTCCCTCCTGCCTCCATGGCTAGGTTTGAAGGCAGCTCTTGTGGCATCTTCCCCTTTAAGAATGAAGCACTTCTCACGAACCATCAGGGAAATGCAAATCAGAACCGCAAGAAGATATCACCTCACAGCTGTTAGAATGGTTATTACCAAGAAGGCAGGAGATAACAAAGGTTGGTGAGGTTTGTGGAGAAAAGGGAACCCCTGCACGCTGTTGGTGGGAATGTAAGTGCAGCAATTGTGGAAAACCGAATGGAGATTTCTCAAAAAATTGAAAATGGAACTACCGTATGATCCAGCAATCCCACTACTGTTATTAATACATATTCGAAGTAAACGAAATCAGTAGATCAAAGATCTGCACTCCCCTATTCATAAGAGCCAAGATATGGAATCAATCTAAGTGTCCACTAATGGATGAATGGATAAACGAAAAGTGTCATATAGACACAATGGAATAATTCATCCTTTTAAAAGAAAGAAATGCTGTCATTTGTGACAACATAGATGAACCTAGAGGACATCATGTTAAGTGAAATAAGCTAGGCACAGAAAGATAAATATGGCATGATCTCACTTACATGTGGAGTGTGAAATAGTCGTGCTCGCAGAAATCAAGAGTAAAGCAGTGGCCGGGCGCGGTGGCTCACGCCTGTAATCCTAGCTCTCTGGGAGGCCGAGGCAGGCGGATTGTTTGAGCTCAGGAGTTCGAAACCAGCCTGAGCAAGAGCGAGACCCCGTGTCTACTAAAAATAGAAAGAAATTAATCGGACAACTAAAAATACATAGAAAAAATTAGCCGGGCATGGTGGCGCATGCCTGTAGTCCCAGCTACTCAGGAGGCTGAGGCAGAAAGATTGCTTGAGCCCAGGAGTTTGAGGTTGCTGTGAGCTAAGATGATGCCACGGCACTCTAGCCCAGGCAACAGAGCGAGACTCTTGTCTCAAAAAAAAAAGAATAAAGCGGTGGTTACCAGAGGCTGGGGCGGGCACAGGGGTGGGGGACAGGGCCCGGAAGATTGGGGAGATGTTGGTTAAAGGACACAAAATTTCAGTTAGATAAGAGGAATAAACTTGAGAGATCTATTGTACATCACGATGACTACAATTAAAAACAATGTATTGTATATTTGAAAATTGCTAAGAGAATAGATTTTGTGTTCTCATCACAAAAAAATAAGTATGTGAGATAATGCATATGTTAATTAGCTCGATTTAGCCATTCCACAATGTATACATATATAAAAACACCATGTTGTGCACCATAAATATATACAATTTTTACTTGTCAATTAAAATAATTGTTTTAATATAAATTAATTAACTCATCAACTTTTTAAATAGAAGGAGAAAAGAAGGAAGCCCTTCTCGCATGACTGGATCCATGAGTGGTCTCCCCGCAACTGTGCTCTGAGAAGCAAAGGAAACCGCTAGGCAGATCAATCCCAGACAAACCATGTCTCTGCAGATAGGTAACCTCCCTATCCCCCTCCTGTGCCCCACAAACATGGCAGGATTTGATATCTGAGTGAAGGGACAAGAATAGGGAGGACTTTGGGCTGGAAGAACTTTTGCACACCCAGGGAGCCATGGGAAGCACCTTCCTAGTGCCCATTGTGACTCCCTTTCTCCTCTCCACCCAAGCTGTCCGTCATCTGGCACTCTCTGCTGGTGCAGCGTAAGATCCAGTTCCTCCCCTGGATCCAGTTCCTCCTCCAGCCCCTCCGTGTTTAGCCTTAGCTTGTTCACCCTCTAGTTCTCATTCTCTTGCTATTCCTGCTAACCACTTGCCTGCCTTCATGCATTTGTCCCCCCCTGGCTGCCTTCCACCCCTATTCCACTTTACTCATCCCTTCAGGCCTCACTGAGACCCCATCTTCTCCACAATTCTTCACACATCCCCCAAGTTGGACTCGCTCTTGCATTTCTGCATCATACCTGGTACACCTGTTGGGATTCTTAATAGTCTGGGTATAATTTGGACTTGTGTCCTTCTCATACACTTATAAGAGTCACTTGTATTCCACTCTAGGCTCCCTACACATGAGCTGTGTGATCTTGAGGGAGTCACTTTCCTTCTCTGAGCATGTCTCCTTATTTATAAAATGAAAAGCATAATATTTACCTTCCAAGTTGCTGGGGGGATTTACAACTCACCTACCACAGTGCCTGGCACACGAAAGCTACTCCATAACTGTCAGTGAAATATTATCCTGTAGGGTTTAAGAAGTTGGGCTTTGGAGTTAAGCTATCTGGATTTGGTATCTGGTTCTATAACTTTCTAGTCATGTGACTTTGCACAAGCTACTACTCATCCTTTTTGTGCCTGAGTTTCCTCCCCGTAAAATGAGAATACGAATAGAATCTACCCTATAGGGTGGGTGAGGATACAGTTAGTTAACACATTAAGAGTTCTTAAAGCACTCCTGGGCATAAAGCACGTGCTCCATAAATGCCAGTTGCTGTTGCTGGCAGTCCCCTCCCCTCCTAGAAGGCAGTGGCCATGCCTGCCACACCCCATCCAGCATCAGGCTTGTTGCACAAATGATGAACTGAGTCAAACCATAAACACTCATCTCAACCCTCCTTCAAGCCATGTGCCTCAGGATAACAGGGAAGATTTTGCCAAATGGGTCTGCTTCACATCACAAAATGGAAAAATCAGAATGTTTGGCCATCTCACCCAGCTGCACATTTCACAGAGGGGGATGGAAGAACAGAATCCTGAGGAACTCCCCTGAGGTCACACAGCAAGTGCATTTCCTCTCAGCCTGACTTTCCTAGCAGGAATGGCTATCATTGCTAAAATGTTAGTTTCTCCCCTCCTGCCCTTCTCCAGCCCCTGGGGTGCCATTTGATGTTGTTCTGGTATTTGTTTCCTGCTACTTACACCCTTATGTAATCCTCTCCCTTGAGTGTGGGCTGGATCCAGTAACTTGCTTTTTTTTTTTTTTTTTGAGACAGAGTCTCACATTGTGTTGCCCAAACTAGAGTGCCGTGGCGTCAGCCTAGCTCACAGCAACCTCAAACTCCTGGGCTCAAGCAATCCTCCTGCCTCAGCCTCCCGAGTAGCTGGGACTACAGGCATGTGCCACCATGCCCGGCTAATTTTTTCTATATATTTTTAGTTGTCCAATTAATTTCTTTCTATTTTTTTAGTAGAGACGGGGTCTCGCTCTTGCTCAGGCTGGTTTCGAACTCCTGAGCTCAAACAATCCACCCGCCTCGGCCTCCCAGAGAGCTAGGATTACAGGTGTGAGCCACCGCGCCTGGTCCAGTAACTTGCTTTTAATGAATAGAATACAGTAAAGGTAGTAGGATGTCAATTCTGAGATTAAGTTACAAAAGACCATCTCTCTCTCTCTCTCTTTCTCTCTCTCTCATTCTGGCTCTTATGTGCTTGCTCTAATAAAGCAAGCTGGAGATACCCACCTGGCAAGGAACCAAAGATGGCATCTACTCAACAGCCAGCAAGGAACCAAAGCCCTGAGTCCAATGGCCTTTGGAGAAATCAGTGCTGCCAACAACTATGTGAGCTTGGAAGTCAATCCTCTCCCCAGCCGATCCTTCAGATGAGACTGTGGCCTCCATCCACACCTTGATTTCAACCTTGTAGAGAACCTGAAGCAAAAGACCTAGCTAAGTTGTGCTCAGATTCCTGACCACAGAAACTACAAGATACTAAATGTGTGTTGTTTTAAGACACTAAATTTGCGGGTAAATCAGTATGCAGCAATAAATAACTAGTATATCTATAGTATTAATTCTGATAACGGCCAACATGGGTCTCTCTTTGGGTTGGTATTGATGAGGCACTGGGACCATAATTAAAACTTAGGCATAATTCATACATGAAATAATTCTACAGGTAGCAATAGAGAAAAGGCAAGGCAAAGAAAATAAATGTTAATGGGAAATGATGTTCTGAGGCATCACAAATAACAGAAACCAATATTCCTGGCAAGTATGCCCTTTGCCAGACCCCCCATGAAGATCATGTCATTTATTATAATCCATACCACAACCTGTGACGTTGGCGCCACTCCAATCCCTGTTTTATAGATGAAGAAATTGCAGTTCAGAGAGGTTAAGTCATTTATCCAAGCTCACACAGATACTGATGAGCACCAGAATTTGAACCCAGGCCGCTCTGACTTCAGAACCTGCTCTCCTAACCATGGCATTATAATCCTCACTAGGCTGCAAATGAAGCAGGAGCCTTTTCCTGGCTACAAGGATGGCAGTGAGGGTCCAGCCCAGACTCCACTTTCCACGATGTTAAGCACAACACTTGCATAGGACCCCCCTGGATCTACGTCTGAGACTGTAGGTGGACCACGGTGTCTCGTAAGTCTTCAGTGAGCCCCATAATTATGCAATAAGCTACATGCATCACATTTTATTATAATATTAATGATCATAAAGAATGATTAGAAGAAGAATAAAATTAAAACCCCTGAGGCAAAGAGAACTGTAGCCTTGAAATCAATTGCGGTGAAGGCTTTTGAATGTATAAAGCATCTAATATTCCAAGGATTTTTCAGATTCTTTTTTTTTTGGTGATAATAATTTTGTTTTTGTTTTTTTTTTATTTCAGCATATTATAGGGGTACAGATGTTTAGGCTACGTATGTTGCCCTTGCCCCCTGCTCCCCCCCTAAGTCCGAGTTTCAAATATGTCCATCCTTCAGATGGTGCACATTGCACTCTTTGTGTATGCAAATACCCGTCCCCTCCTCCCTCCTTCCCCCCCCTGCCCAACATCCAATAGATGTTATTCTTATATGTGCACTTATGTGTTGATCAGTTAATACCAATTTGATGGTGAGTACATGCAGTGCATGTCTTTTCATTCTTGGGATACCTCACTTAGTAGAATTCTTAACCTTCCTATATTTTCTCATTCAGTGAACCCACTAAAATATCTGCAGAGTGATTCTATAAGAAAAAAAATCTGATTTTCTAGTCAAAAAACATTGGCCCATCGTATAGCTATTCATTTCCCAAGCCTCGCCTCTACCCTAGCCATGTGTGAGACATGTGTTCTAGTGGGCCAGGAATCTGGGAGCAACTTAGCTGGGTGCTCCTGGCTAAAGGTCTTTCTCGAGGTTATAGTCAAGGCATCGGTAGGATCTGTAGACTTCTCAAGGTCAACTGGGGCTGAAGGATCCACTTCCAGGCTGATTCACATGGTTGTTGACAAGCTTCATTTCCTGATGGGCTGTCGCACTGAGGTTCTCAGTTCCTCCTCACTCCCTGGGGGCATAGAACTGCTCACGACTTGAGGGAAGCAGTTTGCTTCCCTCAACACAGTCAAATGAGAGAAAGAGAGAGAGAGAGAGAGAGAGAGAGAGAGAGAGAGAGAGAGAAATATGGAAGGGATAGTCTTTTATAGCCTAACATTAAAAGGACATCCTGGCTGGGCACGGTGGCTCACGCCTGTAATCCTAGCACTCTGGGAGGCCGAGGCGGGAGGATCGTTTCAGCTCAGGAGTTTGAGACCAGCCTGAGCAAGAGCGAGACCCTGTCTCTACTAAAAATAGAAAGAAATTGGCTGGACAACTAAAAAATATATAGAAAAAATTAGCCAGGCATGGTGGTGCATGCCTGTAGTCCCAGCTACTCAGGAGGCTGAGGCAGAAGGATCGCTTGAGCCCAAGAGTTTGAGGTTGCTGTGAGCTAGGGTTGACACCATGGCACTCTAGACTGGGCAACAGAGCAAGACTCTGTCTCAAAAAAAAAAAAAAAAGGACATCCTATTACCACTGCCATAGTCCACGCATTGGAAGAGAGTCTGTAAGTCCAACACACCCACAAAAGGAGGGGATTCATGAGGGTGTGAATGCCAGGAGGCTGGGCTCACTGGAAGCAATGTTAAAGTTTGCCCATACTCAGTCACTTCTCACGATCAGTACAGAATCCCATGCCTAATAAGGGATGCGTGGCCCTGCCCCTTCCTGTCCACTGGGCAGCTCTCAGGAACCTGGCCAACATGGGGCTCTACGACCTGCTAACCATCATGGAGAACAACAGTCTCTTGAATGATCGCTGTCTCTCCTTGGAATGAATTTGTTTGTCCAGGAGCTCTCTCCTCTGTCTGTTCTCTTCTGGGTCACTGGATGGAGGGACTGTCTTCCTGAAGGAAGCCCCTTGAGTAGATATGTTTTAGGGTGGCCATCACTTTCCTTGCCAGACTGCTCTTCCTCCACCTTGTGGTTCCTCCTGTGGAGAGCTTATCTCTCCTCATCCCTTTTTCTTTGCTCTTGAGTCTGCATCCTTTTCTTCATTCTCTCTATCTCCAGGTCCACTTCACTGAGTCAAATTCCAGTTTGAAGGGAAGCCCCTTAGCGTAGTGGCTAATGACATGGGCTATGGAGTCGGATTGCACGCATTGGAAACCTGGGTCTGCTATGTACTAGATGTGTGACATCGGACAAGTTATTTAACTGCTCTGTACCTCACTTTCCTCACCTATAAAATCATGATAATAATAGTATACATATCTCACAGCGTTGTGAAGGCTTACAAGTGTTTGGAACAGTGCCTGACACATAGTGTTATAAAGATGCTTGTTGAATGAATGAATGGTCTCATCAAAGAATGTGGCAGAATAAAATTAATAATTACTGTCTCTTACCCTTATAAAGTGCTAAATTATTCACAAAATGCTTCCATAGAGAGACCCTCCCTTATTCATAACAATATTACAACAAGGTAGTATTTACTATTATCCAGTTTTGCAGATAATTGAAGTGTAAAGAGGTTAAATGTCCTGTCAAAGGTCACAGGGAGAATGAGTAACAGAGCTGGGAGTAGACCTAGGTCTCCAGATCCTGATTACTGTGCACCATGCAGGAAATTGGATATTCCTGCAAGCTAATGCCTGGCATCATTCTCAAGTTACTACATTTCTTATTCTCTCATAAGGGTAAATCAACAATTAAATGAGCAGCATGAGGTCCCTGTTGATGGAGTCAGCTCACAGTAACATCTTTTTCAGTGTGTTGATTAGTCACAGAAATCTCGAGCTGCCTGTGAAGGCTGGGTATGCAGGTGATTCTGTGTCATCATGAACTGTCTTAGACATGGGGCCCAGAAGGTGCAATAAAGGTTCAGATTGGATTCACACCTACCCATCTTGAGGAAAACCTTTGCTGTCCTTCTATATTAGCTTCTGTGCTTCCTTTTTCTTAATGGCTCTGCTGAAAAATGTCGCCAAATTGGTTTGTCGTCTGTAAAATGAGGAGCAGGAACTTGCTCCCACCTTGAGAGGAAGGACTATTTCTTATCTAACCCTGGACTTTCCAGTATCTAACGAGAGCCTGATAGTTACGTGCTCTGAAGATCTGATGAATGGTCTTTGAAGTCCCTCCTCCATCTACTACTTAAAAACACTGACAGCAAAGACAGAGACAAAAACTAAAACTATTTAAAAACAGACACAATAACTCAATGAATGCTATCTGGGGTTACTCATATAGAGGTAAACAGGCTTAAACATTTGAGTAGATCCTGACAGTATCAGTGGGAATCCCTACACGGTCAACAAATGTCCATGGTGATGAGCCTACATCAGTCCTATTTACAGAGGCATTGGGTGCTGTTACCCGATGAGCCATGTTCGTTGTATTGATAGAACCTCCATATGGAAGAAATCATCTGCTGAAGAACAGGTATGGTGTCCAATATAACGGCCATAAATTCAATTCATCTGACTTATTTTTTGGTACCTACTATGCATCAGCTACTGTGTGAGTGTGGGTTGTCTGAGAAGCAGACACCAAAATGAGATTGGATATGCAGGACATTATTGGGGTAACTTCCTATCCTGTCTTGATCTTTTGTCAAAATATTCATTACTTTATTTCCCAAATATCTTCTTCCCATAACTAGATTTTAATATTCCAAAGAAAATGGACTGTGTCTTATACTTCTTGTAATCCCCCCACCTCAAAAGAGAAGACGGCAAGTACTCAATAAATATTTGATGAATTGTAACCAAATAGCCAATAAAAGAAAAAAGAGTGGGTGGGCAGAACCCTCAGACAGAGATGCAGGTGCAACACCTATGCAAGATGGAAGGAAAGATAGGGAAAGAAGAGCTAAGATCACAATGAAGTTCTGGGATCATGTCAGCCAAGCCAATGGAGAGAACCCAGACACAGGCTGGCCTTGGAAGAGCTCCCCGGCAGGCGAGAACGGTGTGTCTCTGGTACTGCCAAAGTGTTTAGTCTTGGGCTAGGAGCACTCTAGGAGAAGCTTGGTCTTAGCCTGAGTGCCATGGAGGACCCGCATGCACAGCAGCTGAAGCCTGCCAATCAACCTGCAGCAGGTTCTCTCGAAGGGGGTGGCACAGGGGTATGGAAGTCACAGATGCTTTCCTAAGTTCCAGGGGTTCAGGTCTGCATAGGACATAGTGCTTTTCTTTGAAGTATTTGTTTCTCTTTCAGAAAGATCATGAACGATGATTAAAATATGAGAAGGGACATGTGTAGCAGAGAAGAACAAATCATTAACTCACTTGGGCAAAGAAAGGAACCTCTTCAGAGAGGACACGACAACTGGTCAGAGTGTTGGGGCGTCGTAACTGGGTTAGAGTGGAGGGAGGTAGATGGCCGATGGACTGACTTGTGAGAAAGAAGAGAGTTTGAAAATCAAACTGCCTCCTTCTGTGAGGATGTATCCCAAAAGGGGTCCTAATCAAAGACTACAAATTCATAAAGGCAGAAGAGAAGGTGGAAATGAATTTGTGCCTCAAATCCCACAACCAAGGAACGAAGAAAGAATGTTTTAGGGAAGATGAAGGAAAAAGGCTGCTTTACACCGAAGGTTGTCACCCTTTACAGCTAATCAAAATGAACTGAAAATGCCACAGCAATACCCCAGTCATCTGACCCTACCAGGAGAGGATTTTTTCCATCCTATATAATTTCCATATGACAGCATGTACTTCTCTCAGAGAAAACCAAAAAAATGTGAAGGATGAAGGAGAGGAATCTTTCTAAAATGAATTGACCAATGCACTGCCTTCTTAAACACCATTAAAATTCGTCCAGGTGACTTAGGTGAGCTTGCTATGAGCATGAATGACCGTGGTCAGATAGAGTGATATCCTCAAATCCAATAAGGTGTAGAGGACTATTTGCTCCTAAACCAAATGGCTCCAAATATTCCACTTCTGAAATTGCCCTGTCACCTTCTCCTTCCACTATCCAGCAATCAGTGGATCCTTCTTGCTGCTTGCAATGAATTTGCTTCTAGGAAATTTGGACCTACTATCACTTCTAATTCATTGCTTCTAATCTCTAGGCTGGAAAACCTGATAACACTTTTTTTCATTAAAATTATACTTAATAGGAGACTAAGAATGCTCTGAATGAAGAACTGAGGTCCCTTTCTATGAGTAAGTTGATTGGTAGTACATAAATTTGATAGTATCTGTTTTTTGCATGTGTTAAGGGAAAGGGTATTTATTTCTGGGTTCTGAGATATGTTCTAGATAACTGAGGTTACTGAGCAAGTGACTTCTGGATAAACGGGATTGTAGGTGAGCTCACCCTGATGGGCAGTTAAGGGAATTCGAGGCATTTAAAACTTTGCTGTTCCACAAATATCTGTGAGTGTCCAACCTGCAGCAGACTAACTGGCACATAAATGTGAGGTCAACTTTTCCAATGTTTATGTTCACGAGCTTTTCTCCCTCAGTTGAAAAGGATACATACATAGCTGACACTATTTCTTATGGCTCTTCTAACCAAAGCTTGAAAAGAAATCCTGGCTTCATTTCTACTCTCAGTTTGTGCTCAGCCAACCCCTTGCTAGAAAGAGCTCAGCAGAACAGGAGCTGAACAGCCATGGCCTGGACCAGCCTTCCTGATGTGCTGGTTTATAACAAAGACCGTAGAAATACTGCTGGTGCCTCCCCTACGTACATCAGTGTTTTGAAATGGGTGAATGAGCAAAGATTGCTATAGTTCCAACCGTGGGCCAGGCACCAGGCTAGATATTTTAACATCCATTGCTTCATTTATAATATCTGTGTATGGCAGATACTATTAGCTGGATGTTACAGATGAGGAAACAGAAGCTCAGAGAAATTAGTGGAATTGCCTAAAGTCGTGCTCCTGGCAATGGACAGAGCCAAAATTAGAGCCCACATTTCTCATTTCAAGTCCAGTGCCCTTTCCATTATATGCAGTGTCCTAAGAAGCCTAGAAATGCCATCAGCCACGTGGAAGCAAACCGAATGCAAGGGGAGTGTTAGCAATTCCACTGTCGCTTTCTTCCAGACCAGACACGACCTCATCACTTGGTGCATCCCCAGTGGTCAACTCTGAGTCCTGCTCCCCATCAGCCCCCCTGGCTCCCACTCACACTTGCCCTGCTCGAGGAGTGTTACATGTCTCCTTATAATTTAGCATTTCAAATCCAGACCCCTCTGGACCTGGGCTTTCTCATTCTCCCCGCCATCATTTCCAGCTCACCCTTTCTGACCCAACTAAGAAAACCTACTCACAACTCTTCAGACCGCTTCCATTTCTTTCTACATGTTGGGTGCACATCTGCCCCAATAAGAACACATCTCCCTCTGCTCTGTTCTTCCAGGTTCCTCTCTTCCTTCACATCTCTCTTTAAATTCATCTTCTCTGCGAACAACTGGTTAAACTCACTAACTCACTAGCTCATTAGCCCTTGGGAAAAACATAGACACTGAAGTCAGGAAGAACTGGGGTCTAGTGCTAATGTGACCAATAACTAGCTATCTGACCTTAGCTGAGTCTTTTTTTGAACCTATTTCCTTTGCTGGAAAACAGAAATTTCCACACCTACATCTTGCCTAACCATAGCACAAACAATGCAAGCTAATCTGATCGAGTGCCTGACTTTGGGAGTCAGACTGCAAGAGTTGAATCCTGGTGATATCACCTGGAGCCAATTAATGAGTTTCTCTAAGCCTCAATTTGCTAATGGGTAAAGTGGGTTGATAGCTGTGTCTATAGAGTTATGATGGCTACAAAACGAGACAATATATGTAAAACACTTAGCAGAATACCTTTAGAGTATAATTGCTTAACAAATGTTAGTTGTTGTTGTTGTTGTTTATCACCTACCTAGCCAGGTGAATGAAAACAAAATAAAAGACCCTGAGTCAGCCGTATGTTGAAGCTGGCTATGTCAGCCATGATGTCAGTATTTCAGTACACAGATCAACAAATGCTTCACGTCGGGGCAGGGGGTTCTTTTTCTTTTTTTCAGAGCGTCTATTGTTAAACATTTACCAGCATACCACTGTGCCTGGAACACGATAGATACTCTGGCTGTGTGTGTGTGTGTGTGTGTGTGTATTTACTTTCTGTAAAATTCTACTCAGACTCTTTTCTCTGATCCCAACCCCCTACAGTAATTCCTACCATAATCCATTCCTTCCCCAATTCCCTACCCATGAAAAAGTCGCACAGCTTTCAATTTTGCCTTATTAATGGAAGGGCACCATCTAGCGATGGAAATAGCAATACCATCTCTGTAATGTCTTTGCTACAGCAGGGGTAATACAAACTACTGCCTGGAGGCTAGATCTGGCCCTCTGCCTGATTTTATAAATAAAGTTTTATTGGAACACAGACATACACATTCATTTACAAATCCTCTATGGCTGTTTTCAGGCTCCAACAGCAGAGTTCGCTCATTGTGGCAGAGATGGTATGGCCTGCAAAGTCAAAAATATTTCCTGTCTAGACCTTTACAGAGGCAGTTTGCTGACTCCAACCTATAGTACAGTTTTATCAGCTGCTTTCTTTACATTTACCCATTGATGTTCATAGACCCCAAGGTCATTAGATTTATTGGCTTCTTGACATTTTATGCCCCATTTTTGTAGGTAATAGGTCATTTCCAATATTCCTATTATAAGTAGTTCTGAAGTGATGGGATGTCATTTTCATTGTAAAACTGTTGAGCTGTCCCTAAGGTAAAGAGCACACTTTGTCACCAGAAGAAAAATGCCCACAGAATGTCTCTGCCATTCAACTGACTGTGCTATTTGGGCAAAGGCAGCAAATACTTCTGAACCTCGGCACCGTCATCTGTTAAGTGGGATGAACAATATTATTTGCCTCCCTGGGTTGTTGTGGGGAAGAAATCACTTACTAGCTAGCCTTTCACACACTACAAAAACAAGCTCAGTAATGTTGGGTTTTTATTACCTATTTTGCCAAGGGGTGGGATGTGTGCCTTTCCTCCCACCCCTCACTATTCTCCAGCCACATGGGTGCCTTTGTAGTTGTTCCATCAGGCCAATCTCTTTCTGGCCTCAGGACCTTTGCACATGCATTTTCTCTGCCTGTAACAATCCCCTTTGCCCAGGTGACTTCCCATCCTCTAGGTCTTAGCTTAAAAGTCACATCTTCGGAGAAATCTTTTCTAACCATCTTAGCTAAGTACAACTCTCCCTTCATCCTCATTATTCCATCTAAATATTCCGTTCATTTGCTGATTTAACAGCATTCATAACAATTTGTTATGAATGGGCTTCATTGTTTGCTTCTTTAATGACTATCTTCCTTTCTAAAATGGGCAAGGACCATAACTGCTTCATTTACTTTTGCCTGCCTAGTGCCAAGCAGCATACCTGGCACACAGTAGGCACATAAAAGATATTTGTTAGGTCAGTGGGTAGATGAGGCTCAAAGCTGGTACTTTTCATCTCACATTATCCCTATTTATGTACTCATCTTGCCCTCACCAAACACTCACATGTGTGATTACAATCTCCTTGGGGAGGTGATCATGTTTTTTCCTCTCTGTGCCCCTAAAGAACTTTAAGTTGATCAATTAATCAAATTTGATTTGTTGAGAGGACAAATGGAAGGGGAAAGATGAATAATTCAAAAGTCTCCAGTCCTGTCTCTTCCTTTAGCACCAGTCTATGACCGTGGGGTAGAAAGTACCTTCTGCATCTCACTGTCAGCCATACAACGAGCATAATATTATAATCCTGCCTCAGTCCCTTGCTCTGTGGAGCAGATTGTGTGTGTGAAAGGGCCTTATAGACTGCAAAGTACCATGCAAAAATCTTACTGAATTCCCTTGTGAGTTCTTATGAATTGCCACACTAATCCCTTGCTGTCAACATGGCAAGTAGCGAAATTCTTTTAAGCCCTGAGAGTTTGCTTACAGTTACTAACAGTTCCCGGTGTATTATGTGTTCCCAAGTGCACTCAAGGCAGGAAGCCAGAAGAGAAGCTGCCTGAACAAAATGAGGCCTGTCACACGTGAGTTCTTTAATTGCCCACAGCTGGATTCACTGAGCCCATCTCACGGTGGGTTATTTCAGGACACTGGATAGCTCCAGACCCAAAGCAAAGCCTGGAATGGGCCCCAGGGAGGCATTGTTATCCTGGGTAGGCTGTGATCCAGGGGGAGCCCTACTTGATGGGATCTGACAGCAGAAGTTCAGTACAGTGAGGGAAAGGACAGCAGAGATGGTAGCTGACCATGCAATCACTCCAGGAAAAGCCAAGGTCTGAGTGGAAAGGGCAGAAGATCTAAATAGGCACACAAACCTTAAATTCTGTCTCATCCGAGAGATTAATTCCAGGACATAAAAGCACACGGATTGGTATTAGGGAGGATATCAATGGCCTTTCAAAGCTGGAATACATAGGGCTCTCTTCAAGAATCAGAATCAGGAGGTGAAGCATGGTCTTTGGTGCCCAATAATCCTGGGTTTGAATCTCTCCTCCATACCATACTAGCTGTGTGCCTGGGGCAAGTTTTTCAACCTCTCTGAACTCAGATTTCCCATCTACAGCATGAAGGTAATAATACCTGTATTACTGAGTCATTGTCCTCAATTCTTCACCCCTTCCTGCATCCACACCCTTGCCGTGGCCTCATCATGGGTAGAGTATACTTCTCTGCCCTTTTTATTGGGCCACATGACTTGCTTGGCCAATGATACATGAATGGAAGGGCCATTGACATGAGATAAACATACCCTGGTTATGACTGATAGCAGGACGAGGATGGGGATACGTAGACCAGAGCCACACCAGCCAGCCCACAGACTCACAGTGAGGAGAAAAGCTATTCCAGCTAAATTAGGCTTGAACAAGTCAAGTTCCAGCCAGTCCACAGATGTATAAGTGATAAGCCATTGTTTTCAGATGCTGAGTTGTGAGGTGGTTTGTTACACAGCAATAGCTATCACATTCAATCACCAATAATACCTACCTCTCAAGTTTGTTGTACAAATTATATCATGTGTGTAAGTTTTGAGCAGAGTCCAACAAAGATGAGAAGCCCAGTAAATGAGGGCTCTTTCTTCCCCTATCCTGAATGTGAAATTTGTCTGGTGCCTGCTGCTGCTTTCTACATTATCCTGAAGTTTCCACCTTCTGCTTCAGAGATACCACCAATGACCTTAAGGAGAAGAATGCTTTCCTTCTCTAGCTCATTTGCCTGGTGCCAATTAAATCAAATTTATGGAATTTACTCTGGTTGGTAATTATCCTGTGGAATTTATTTTGAACTGTTTAAGAAGCTACTTCACCCTCCTCCCGCACTGCACCCCCCAAATCTACTGGCTGTGGGGCAGAATTATGGCTGCAAAGTCTCAACTGCAAGGGAAAGAAGATATTGCATTATTTATTTCCTTGTATTTATCAAGACAGGTAAGGGATTTCAGGCTGTTCAAATTTCTTATTAGAGAGGAGGAAAGTACCAAGAATTTGGTTTCTCAGGCTGCTATAACTTTACTATGACCAAGTTCAAAATGAAGTTAATTATATCGCTAAGCCCTGAGTGGTTCCTACAAGGCCACATGGCTCATTAGTTCATACTGTTATTTATTCATTCCTTCATTTTCTCAGCTGTATAAGATTGTGGTGGCATACAGGAGCTCTAGAGATAGATTGCCTGGGTTCAAAAACTGTCTCTGCCAATTACCAGATGTGTGATCTTGGGTAAGTTACTTAACCCTGCGAGACTCATTCTCCCTGTCTGTAAAATGAGAGTAATAATTGGTGGTCTCACACAGTTGTGAGGCTGAAACAAGACGGGGCATGTAAAGATGTGACGTGTTCAAGGCCTAATAAAGGGTCACTCCATGTTCCCTGGGGGCTTTCCCTGGACCCTGTTCTACACAAGGGATCCAGCAATGAGCAAGACACCATCTATGCCTAGAGAAAGGCACAGTCTTGTGACAGGCATAGAAAAGTGAGAGCAGAGAGAATCCAACCAACTCAGCTTGGGAGGTGAGAAGTCAAGGAGGGCTTCCTGAAGGAAGTGATATTTAAACTGAGTTTTGTAGGATGGTCTGTTCTCTTATATTCATCCTGACCCCTGCTTAGGAATGATTCCACAAGTCTGCAGAGCCGCATGTATTTTTACATGACCAGAGGGAAGGAGAGAGGCCCAGAAGAGCTTAGAAAGAAAGACAATTAGCTCACATTTATTAAGCCCCTAGGATGAGTCATATACTTTCACATAACTTTTCTTACTGGATCCTCACAAGCCTGAAAAGTAATTTTATTGATTTCATTCTACATATAAGGAAATTGAGCCTTCAAGAGGTTGACTTATCAGTCACACGACCAGCAAATGGCTGATCAAGGGTTCAAACCCAGATTTCTCAACTGTAGGCCCAGTTCTGTCTTCATTGTGCCCCTCCAGAACATTCTGAAAAGAAAATACAACCAACCAGTTATTGGGTCAGTAAAGAAGGAAGGGCCAGCTCTGCTGATACATTTCCTCTTACTTATATTTCTGCAATGTTATTAATATATAATCATTAAGTAAATCAAAATCTAAAATCAGAGTCAGAATTAAAACCATAACATTCCCAAAAGTTATAGGACCTTCCTTTTATCAATGGTTCCTGACCCCCCCACCCCCGACCCCTCAAAAAAAAATCCATCAAGAGTCCCATACAGAAAGCATCTTAGTTTAGGGCTGGTATTGGTTGGGTTGTAATTTTCCCTTTAATTCTGAAAGAATTAAATATAAACTCCCCATTTCTTCTGCCTTTAAATTCAGAACAGAAGACCTGAAATAATACTGCAAAAATATATCAAAAATGAAAATGTGTTTAATTTTCAAATTATGACAAATTAGGTTAGAGGAAAGGAAAGGTGTGAAACAGGAAGAAAATTATGTAGGGCACAGGAGAGTGAGGGAAGAGGGTGAGAGAAAGGAGAGAAGAAATAGATAGGCTGAGCCCGGCTGAGAAAGAAGAGACCCAAAGAAGGGGAGAGAGACAAATGCAAGAGAGAGGGAGAAAGTATGCACGAGGAGACATTGTAGGAACTGGCTCATCTGATTATAGAGGCTAAAAGGTCCCAGGATCTGTTGTCTGCAAGCTGGAGACCCAGGAAAGCAGTGGTGGAATTCAGTCTGAGAATTCCTAAGAATTCTCTCGGTCTGAGTCCAAAAGCCTGAGAACCGGGAGCTCTGATGTCTAAGGACAGCAGATGATGGATGTTTTCGGCCCAAGCAGAGAGAACAAATTTGCCCTTCCTCTGACTTTTGGTTCTATTTGGGCCCCCAGTGGATTGGATAATGCACACCCACCTTGGAGAGGGTGACTCTTCTTTACTTAGTGTACTGATTTAAATGTTGATCTCACCCAGAAACACCCTAACGGACACACCCAGAAATAATATTTTACCAGCTCTCTGGGCATCCCCTTAGCTCAGTCAAGTTGACATGAAATTAACCATCGCAAGAAGAATGCTGGTGAGAAAGGAGGCATAAAACTCTAAACTTGGGGAGAGAGGCTCCTTAACTTATGAAATAAGCTCAAGTAGGAAGTCACGCTTGGCCACGGCTTTCACCTACTTCCCCCTTTCCTTTCACAGACTGATTGCCGGGTAACCATTAGTCTCGTGCTTCTACCTGGCTGTTCCTTAAAGGACCTTTATGTAGGAGGACATTCCACAGGAGGAAAATTGTTCTCAGGACAAATGTAAACATACTCTGAGAACTGCATGAAAAATATATATAGGACTACACTTCTCCTTGCTTACTAATTTGTGGTACTATTAGAAAATTATTTCACCTCATATTTGAGACGCTTCCCTGGAAGACCAAGTCAATGAGCCATTTCCCTCAAGGCCCTTTTAGGCTCTATGATGTTGAAAACAGTTTCAACAGAATCAGTTCTTAGGTGAAGAAGAACCTGAAGTGAAACAGAACAGAAATCAATTGATTTTTCTGAAACCCAGCAGTTTTTCCCTGTGAACAGAGATCACCGGCCACACTGCTTAATAGAGCTGCACCCACCTCTGAGTTTCTCTTTCGGCATTTTTTCTTCCTGGAGCTCGGGCTCTTGCAGCCCTTTGAGAAATGTAAGCAGGAGGAACTGCGGGAGACCAGGGAAGACAAATAAATCTGGTCTGACACCTCAGACTGTGGTCTGGGTGGCCACCAGGCTGCAAGTGACCAGAGCCAGTTATGGATCCATCAGACTTAAAGGGCCAGGTCAAGAAAGCTTGAGAGAAGTCCCCTTGTCCTTTTGTGCCCCTCTGACCCCTCCCCAAGCCCTGAGGCAGCCAGTCAAGGCCAGCCTGACTCCCTAAAAAGGATATTATGAGTGGCAGGGTCCTGAAACCCTCCTTACTGCCCAGAGACCCTTCCAGACCCTGGTGAGGAGAAACAAGATGTGTGTGCACACAGGACCACCACCATCTGGAGGGCAGTCAAATTGAAGGGATTCTTAGGTTCTGCCCCTTCATTTTGTTGCAATAAAAAAAAAATCCTGAACAAGTAATACATTAATGCAATATTATAAAAATTAAAACTATGCCAAAATACATAAAATAAAAAGTGAAAGCCAAAGTCCCCTCACCAACCACTGGCTGCAACCCTTTCTTCTCCCCAGAAGTAACTATTAATAAGAGTCCGTTGTGTCTCCTTCTAAATTTTTTATGCATTTGCCTATATGTCCATATACATGTGTAGAGTTTAGGGACTTTATTTGATTAATAGGATTGTGCTCTCTACACAATTCTGTCGCTTGCTTTTGGTATTCAACAATACATCTTTCCATGTTTTCCCATATTTGCATGTCAGTACATAGAGTTCCCCTTCATTATCCTCATTTGCTACAATAATTTGATGGATAATTAGATTGTTTCTAATTTTTCACTACTACAAACAATGTTGCAATGAACACTCCTAGTACACGTGTCTATGCCCAAGAGCTTACCGATTTCTACAGGATAAACAGATAGCTGGAAGGGGAATCACTAGGGCAATTTTCCATACAGAAAAGCTGAGGCCCAGAGAGGGGAAGGGTTTCTCAAGGCGACATAAAATGTCAGGTGCAGAACTGGGAAGAGAAGTCAAAGGCCCCTGGGTGCCAGGCCAGGCTGCCCTAGGGCAGCATCCTTGTTGGGACTGTGAGCGTGGACATGCCCAATCCACTCCAAAAGGCTGTGGGATTTCAGACCCCGACCTGAACAGGCAGGAACAAATGTTTGGAGGCAAAGAGACTGTCACAATTCTAACATCATGAGGCAAAGGGTAGGGTGGCGAGAGGTACCCCACAGAGCACAGCAGAAGGCACACTGAGCTTGGAATATGCATCCTTCAACTGCAGTCCTGGCGCCCCTACCCTCTCTACCTGTGCGATTTCCTACGGCTGAGACTCTGTTTCCTCCACTGTAAAAGGGACTTAGTTTCTACCTTACAGGTTTGTCGCAAGCACTGAATAAGGTGATACACCTGACACCCATGATAATGATTAGCATTTCCTGAGCTTTTCCTGTGTGCCAGGGACATTGCTAAGCACTTTCCCTGAATCGGATCATTTGACTCTCACAACGACCTTATGAGGTTGGTCCCATTTTGTACTCATTTTACCAATGAGGAGACTGAAGCCCAGAGAGTAAGTCTTTGCCCAAAGTTACCCAACTAGTACATGACAAGCCCAGGAACCGAATCCAGGCAGTCTGGCTCCAGAGGTCAAACTCCTGGCCACAAGAAAGGCACTCAAATCCTGTGGGCACCCTGGCATGGGCATGAAGGCCCCAGGCAGGGCAGGGCATGATTTTGGAGTTACAAGGCCCCTGGGTAGGGACCAAGATAAACAAGCCCCAACTGGAACGCGCTGGGCCCTGGCAACTGCTGCGTCCCGATGCTCAGTCTCTGAGGTCTGCTCCCAGGCTCCACCACCGCAGGCCCTTACCATTGCTATTCCACACCATAATTAGCCAGCCCCACAGAGACTGCTAGTACCTGGGGCCGGCAGGGCCCTAATGGAGGCACACTGGCCATAATTGCCTCCATCCATCACCCCAGCCCACGCAAGGGGACACAGTCCGGTTAGAGATTTAAACAAGCTGTTTCTCTGCAGAAACTAGGGCTAATGACATGGTCTGGCTTGCTCAGAGTTTGAACAGGCATGCAGAACAAAGGCCCATGCAGGCTTTGGAGTCACAGAAAAAAAGAAGAGAGAAGAAGGGGATAGAGGAGGGAGAGAAGAAGCAGAGGGAGAGAGAGACAAAGACAGACAGAGATACAGAAAGCTGGTAAGCTTGGTAGAAGGCAGAAGTCAAGAAAGTGTTTCTTAGACTGAACCCTCTGCCCCTTTGGGGATTCTCAAATGCTCAGGTATGTAGGTAGACAGATAAATAGATATGCATAGAGATTGTATGTATACATGTGTATATACATATACACACACATATAGACATGTTTATATGTTTTCATTTTGATGCTACCCTAAAAAATAAATATAACTTGATCTCTGTTAGTACTCTTCAACAGAGTACTGCCATCCAGTTTAACTGCCCAACCTCCCCACCACCTGTGAAATACAGATAAAAACACTTCCTCTTCCAGGTTAGTGTAAAAGATAATGTATATAAAGTACAGAATACATTCTTATTAAATAGTAGTCATTATCACTATTTTGGTTAACCAGATTCTTATAAGGAGTGGCTATCTGCGCAGACTTGGGAAAGTGTGTTTAGAGAAGGTGGCATCTGAGCTGGGTTCTGAGGGATGAGGAGAAGTTCACCAAGTGAACAAGGAAGGAGGTGGGCTTTCCAAGTAGATGGGAGGATGTCCTTGAAACAGGAATAGCCAGATATGCTCAGAAATGGCTGGAATGTAGGGAGTGAGAAAGGGTGGGTAGGAGAGGAAGCCGAAGAGGTCAGGAACAAGAACAAGGAGCTCAGACCTTGTGTCATTGACTATGGGAGCCAGAGCCCTTCTTTGGGCCCCATGGTCCCAGGCCCAGAAAGTTCTCTAAGATCACTGTATTAGCAGGCAGGAGGATTCCCATAGCAGACCAAAAGAAAGGAATTAGTGGGTGGTAATATTTCTTTTGGAAGTTTCTGTCACAATAGACAAGAGCTAAGTTGTACAATTTTATTTTACTTGGAATATGTGGGGGAATCCACCCTCCCTACCCCCTCACCCACGCACACCTACAGAAGTCTGATGAAATAGTCATCTATGCTATACTTACTGTGTTTAAAGAAAAAAAGGGATTTGAGCTGAGTGTCATGTACAAACAAAGGTGAGGAACATACTGCTATGTTTCACCAAGATCCATGTTTTTTCTCTTCTTCCTGAGGCTACGACTGGGTTACATTAGCCAGCCTCCCTTGCAATCCAGCATGGCCACGGAGTGGGCGCTGTCTGTGCTTTGCCAGTCTCCTTCGATTCCAAGCACTATTTCTGCCTGCCCCTCCCCCTGCTTTGGGGTGCTCTGATTCCAAGGTTTTGTCTGTGACTTTCTTTTGAGGACTGTCCTTGGCTAACGGAGCCCTGTACTTGTAGAAGGCCAGATATGCCTCGGAGTTGACAACCCCTAGGCCCCCAGGGGAGCCCTGAGCCAGAGTATGAAAGCCTGGACCCCTTGCCTTGGGGTAGGGCCTACTTGAAGGTGTAATTTATGCTCTAGAGCTCCATGCAGGATCAGGCCAGCTCTGGGACTTTTCCTGAAATTACCGGTTTCTCCCAGGAGCACCTCCTGCACAGTAGTCCCCATCTCAGGGCCTCCTTTGGGGGAACCCCACCCCCAGGACAACACATGACTGAGTTTCAGCCAGCAGAATGTGAGCCAGAAGGGCCACGTCCTGGGCTCACCCATAAAAACCTGCCTGGGCTCCCCAGGCTCTTCTCCTTTCAAGCTGATGGGAAAAGAGAGGACCCAGAGGGTGACCTTGGAAGACACTTATTGGTGATGGCAGAACCTCCAACAGCCTGGATGCTTGAATTACTACACGGAAGAAAGATATGTGCCAACGAGGAACACTAAGTTGGACTGTGAGGTGAGGGAGAAATAAAGTTTTACAGTGCTAAGCCACTGAAATATTTGTATTTATTGGTTACGACACCTAGTGTCACCCACACTAAAATAGAAAGTGGCTTTATTGTGGCTCTCAGTGAGGTCTAGAAAGGGTGAGAAGCAATTGAGGAAAACCATTTATACTCCCTATGCTGGATCCTAGGGAATCCAAGCAAGCCAGGCCTGCAAGCTTTGGACACCTGTTGCAAAGTGACAGGATTTAAGGCCTCTTCCATCAGGACCAGAATTCTTAAATCTGCAAAAATTCCCAAGTTTTTGGGCTTCTGTTGAAAAAGGGCCTTTCACAAAACAATTCACACAGTGCCCATATAATAAGGGAAAATATTAATATTAATATAGACACTATTCACAAGTGTCCATTCTCCCCTGGATTCTAAGGAAAAAATGATTCCTGCTCTCTAGGAAAATCCCTAAGCACCTTGGTTGTGGAGAGTCTGGATAATAGGCCGGCAAGAGAAAACAGAAGTCAGAGAAGCTAAAACTATATCCACGAAAAAGAACCACGACGGTATGGCTGGAAGGTTGCGAAACAGAAATGCCACGTGAGCTGGATACTAGAGTGAGTTTAAAGAGTTAGGAGTTGGGTACAAAAAAGGAAAGAGGGTTTAGTGGGAGCAGCTGCCATCTGGGTGGAGGAGGCAATAACGGCAGTGACCTGGAGAGAGGAATTTTTGTGATGTTTTCTCTGCAGATGTCCTCCATCTTTGCATTGCCTTAAGAGATTAAATACAGACTTAAAATATTTATAATAAATTTTTGGTTCCTAGGCTGTAACTGGGAAACCTGAGATATATTAGGATTATACTTCCAACTACTTTCAAGGTTCTCCAGGATTCTGTAGCAGAGTCCAGAATACTTTTCTTTTCTCCAGTCTCATGATCTAAGGCATACGTAGTTAAAATACCCTAGCCCCAACAAATTTCCTAAACCTCTACTATGAAGCACCACCTTTCCCCATCCTATTCTGTGCTTCCCTGGCAACTTGCCTATGTCTCCAGCACTTAGTTGCATTACCTACTAATCAGTTAACTGATAACATGTTTGATTTTTCAACTTGGTTATAAAACCTTTGAGGACAGGTATTACCTATTTATCCTCATAGCATCGGTCTTGCACTCAATAAATGTAAAGATTTCTGTCTTGTTCATCACTCTTTCTTCAGCACCTTCAAGATTATGATTTATGGTAGATGCTTGGTATAATAAATGTTTGTGGAATGAATTATTAATAAACAGTCAATCAATCATATCAATTAGATTTGAGTTGATAATAACCACAGTCTCCCACAGTCTCCAAGTAAAGCAGGTCCTAGCGTGCCTCATTGCTACTCAGCGGTTCCCACTAACATTCATTTTTGCAATAAATTTGCTCCATGCTTACAGGTAAGACCCATTTTATGCCAAACCAACCTCAGCTGAGAAAGACAAAGACTAGGAAATGAAGCCAGGGCTCAAATATACCTCATCTACTTCCTGGATTACTACAAAAGCCCCAGTTATAAATATCTCATACCCTTTATGCCAAATGCAACTATAGCATCTGTTTTTTTATTGTTGTTTTTGTTTTGAGACAGAGTCTTGCTCTGTTGGCCAGGCTAGAGTGCAGTGGCATCATCATAGCTCACAACCTCAAACTCCTGGGCTCAAGTGATCCTCCTGCCTCAGTCTCCTGAGTAGCGGGGAGTACAGGCACTTGCCACCACACCTGGCTAATTTTTTTTTCTATTTTTAGTTGCCTGGCTAACTTTTTCTATTTTTAGGAGAGACGGGGTCTCGCTCTTGCTCAGGCTGGTCTCAAACTCCTGACCTCAATCGATCCTCCCACCTCAGCCTCCCAGAGTGCTAGGATTACAGGCATGAGCCACCATGCCTGGCCTAGAGTCTGTATTTTGGTTCAGAAAATATATCCTCTCCTTGACTTTGCCACTTAACATATGGCAAAACATGGGCCCCGGAGTTTACATACCCATTCCTCAAATGGCTTTGGTCAAGTTATATACCATCTCTAAACTTCAGTTCCCTCATCATTAAAATGGGCATGACAACATGTGCCTTACAGAAAGTTTATGAAGATTGATAGAGGTGATCTATGCAAACTCCCAACCCAATGCAGGTAGTGACTCAAAAAGCACTTCTTTTCTTCCTGGCTGATGGCACGTACACAAATAGAGATAGAAAAAAAGAAGCCACATTCTGATGTTTTCTGGACAAAGAGGAAATAGCCGTAGGTCTTTCATGACCTTCGAGATCACCTAAGGAAAGAACAAGACCGTGTGCAAACTCCGTGGCCAAAATTAAGTCTCCTCGGCAGCTCACACCTTCCTTCAGAGACACGGCACTGGCAAGGGCAGGAGGTAGGAGATGGATTCCTTTATGCTGTACACCTGACTAGCTCTTAAGACAAGGAAGGAATGATAGTTGTATCCATTTATCTTAACTGGACAATTTACAGTTGTGACTCAATTTGTAACAGAAGAGAAACACATTATTTCTGTTATTTTTACTTTTTAAGGGAATAGTACAAGAAATTCATATAGCTAAAGAGGGCCAAAGATGAAATTCCTCTCTAAAGAACAGAGACGGGACCAAACTAATTTTTGGTAATTTCTTTCCAGTTGAGATATTGCTGACAATACTGGACAACTTCCAGCTTTGAAATGACCACCTCCCCAGGTGTTGTCTAATCACGTCGTCCACATGCGTGAAAAATATCCACACATACTCGGCTGATCTCATGCCTGAATGAAGAATATAATTGTTACTCTAAAATTTATTTGTTAAAATTATATGGTATGTCAAAATGCAGCATTCTGGCAATGATATTTAAATTTTCATGGGTTTTTTACTCTCTTTCATAATATTTAAATAGTTGGACTGTGAGACTAAACCACTTAACAAGGCAAGTTTACTCACAGTATTTTTATACAGAGCCTCATTCAAAGGTTTGAGTTCTCTCTTAGAAACTTATTAGAAGAGAGAAGAGGGGACCTACCTAAGCACTGTAGATAACTTTAACCCAAAATTTCTCTTGAATTAAATTATTTGGATATTTCTCAGAGAAAATAATCCAGGGACCAGAATGACCTGGATAATCACTTTTATTATTTAAGTTATTCTTCTAATTATGGCCTAAATGACTGGCCTTGGAGAGTTTTTTTGTTTTTGTTTTGTTTTTTTTTTTTGAGACAGAGTCTCACTCTGTTGCTGGAATAGAGTGCCAAGGCATCAGCCTAGTTCACAGCAACCTCAAACTGCGGGGCTCGAGCCATCCTACTGCCTCAGCCTCCCGAGTAGCTGGGACTACAGACATGCACCACCATGCCTGGATAATTTTTTCTATGTATATTTTTAGTTGTCCAAATAATTTGTTTCTATTTTTTTAGTAGAGACGGGGTCTCACTCTTGCACAGGCTGGTCTCGAACTCCTGACCTTGAGTGATCCACCCGCCTCGGCCTCCCAGAGTGCTAGGATTACAGGCGTGAGCCACCGTGCCCGGCCACCTTGGAGAGTTTTTGAAGGAAGCATTTCAGAAAATCAAAACACTCAGAATAACATTTAATATTTTTTCCACTGAATTCACAGGCACACATGATGAGAAAAGGTTAATGGCTATTTAGAGAACCAAAAAATCTTAGACCTAGAAAGGACCTCATGCTCAAAACTTCTAAAGAGACCCATAACTTACAAAAGAGTACTTGAAAGAACATTTTATCTCTTGATCCCAACAATCACTGTGTGAAATATGGATTACAATCTCTGTGTTTACAGATAAGAAAGCTAATTCAGAGAGGAAAATATTTTGATCAAGGCCACACAATAAATAAGTGATAAACTTTGGCTAGACCCCAGATCTTCTACTTCCACAACCAGAGATAAATCTAGGGGTCTGTAAGGATTAGATTGAGAACCTGTGGTCCCAGAGATGACCTTTGATGGTGAGTCAACGTGGTGTCCTGGGTTGCATCCCGTCTCAGCACAGGCTAAACAATAGAATCAATTCATTCCAATGCCTAGGCCCCAATCCAGACAAACTATGTCAGAATTTCTACAGATTGGGACTAGACATAGGTGTTTTTAACAGTTTTCCAAATGATTTTGATGTTTAGCGAGAGTTGAGTATCATTGTCCTAGATCGATTCCTGGACAAATAGATCCTAGGTCTGTCTTCAGCCACAACAATCACAGATAGTCTAGTTAGCTAGGCATGCATGGTTTCAAAATTACATGTTTTCCAGGCCTAGTATCACCTTGTAGCCTAATGGCACCATGGATTCGCATTGACCCTGTAGTGACCAGACCTTTTCCATAAGCATAAATGCTAATCCAGTTCTCCCTTGACCTGTGTTTGTATGGATGGATTTTTGCATATGAACTATGGTGAATCATGAATAAAGGACCGCCCTGGAAAACAAGCTAAGGCACAAGTCCAAAGGGTAAAGCTAGAGACGGGAGTATTAGTTCAAGACTGGAATCCATAGAGATGGAACACAAATGGGTGAGTTGGCATTCTGCAAAGTGATGCTTTAAGACAATCTGACAACTGTCAAGCTAACAATTCTTAGAAATTCTGGATAATAAAATACTCATAATTGAATAAAGCAAGTTGCATATTCTGTTTTGGTCGAACAAACAAACATACTACCTGTGTTTGTGAAGATACATTTGTATACTTTTTCACACAAGGAGAACTTCAGGAAGGAATATTCACCAGGCAGGCAACGCTGGTTATCTTGGCAGGAGGCAGAGGCTTGGAGAATGGCAGGGATATAATTAGTTTTTCCTCTATATAGCCAGCATGTGTTCTGTAATTTGAAAAACATAAAATAAAGAAAATTGAATAAATCAATATATAAATTCACAAGCAGTCAAAAATAAGAATTAAAAACTTAGTAATTTATAGTTTTTACTTTACAGTGACATAAATATTGAGAAGAAGTCATTGATATGTTCTATAAACCTGAAATGGAATTATCATTCTATATATATTTGTGTTTCCTATTTCTATGATATAAGCCTTTAAAATCATGTCTAATGTCTCCAGAGCTGTCCTGAGTCCATTAAACACCCCTCTCCCCATGCAAACAAACAAAAAAAAAGAGGTAACATATAAATATTTAAATAAACAACTGAACTTAAAGAAAAGAAAGGAGGCTCTTTATATGTCAGAACGGAAGAGGGAACTAGGAACAGTTGGTAAGAGAGATGGCTCCAAGCTGCCCAGGAAGGGGAGGAGCTCTGGCACTGGTCCTAGACATTTTAGGATCAGATTCTAATGCCCATGAGTGGGATGCTCTGCTGGAAGTAGTAAAAGATACAATGAAGGGGAAAAAATCATAACAAAAAGATAGAAGGAAAATGCGAGAAGCAAGAGCGAGAAAAGAAATTGGTAAACAGGTGGACAAAACTAAACAATGAATGTATGGAATAACTATAGTTATGACGATGATGGTGATGATGAATTTGAGGGCATTAAAAAGTGAAACTAATATTCTAGACAGTAATTACTTGCAAGGTGGGAGGGATAATCAGAGCAAAGCATTTCTGAGATTTTGTATCATATGAGAATAAAGGAAAACTTTGATTACTTTTAGTCTTAATGTCAAGGACAAGTATCAAAATTTTAAGGGTAAACACTAAAAAGGGAAAAATTAAGGATAAATAGTTAAAGTAGAAATAAGCAATAAAGACAACTTGTTCTAGTAGACTGGGGGGAAAGAGAAAACTGAAAGCAAAGAAGCAGCACAACAAATTGAAGGCACAAAAAATGAAAATAGATACAAATATATCATCAAGGACAAGTGTTCCTAGACAAAACAGGATGGTTCAAACTCAGAGACTCTCAAATTGAATTTTAAAATTAACCCAGTATAAGATATTTATAAGTGATATACCTAAAACATAAGGACACAAAAAGTTTGAAAATAAAGGCATGGGTAGAGACACCACCTGAAATTGCAAAGGAAAAGAAAGCTGGTTTGGCTCTATGAATATCAGATGAAATAGTTTTTAAGATAAAAATCATTAAGAATAAGAAGAATCATTGCAAAATGATAATGATAAAAAGAAAAATTCTACAAAAAAAATTCTAAAACAAGATGCAAAACAGAGACTGTGAACAAAGTTAAAAGCTTGGGACAATATATTTGCAAGCTGAAAACTAGATTCCAGAATCAATAAGAAAGAGACAAATAGATAAGATAAAATGAGGCAAAGCATATGAATAATCAAGTCCCAGAAACAGAAACCCAATAGTCAATAAATATACAAAAAGCCAGCCTTGCTTATAAACAAAGGAATTCAAGTTTGAAAAGGGAAGAGGTATAATTTGACACTCACTAGATTTGTAAATTTAAAAAGTTTGGGGAGAGGAGCCAAGATGGTGGACGAGAAAAGCCACCAGTCGGAGTGTCTCTGCATAAAAGACAAATTTTAGAGGAAAGAGAAAAACATGGACTAGCAGAGAAACATAGATCGGGTGAGGGTCAGAAGGAATGGTGCCTGAAACTACAGGAGACTCCACAGGAAGACGTTGTGGAGGAGAACTGGAAGGAGAAAGGTCCCCGAGAGGCTTGGAGACCAGCGACAAGGGTAGGTGGAGCAGATAATTTCCCCCTCCCTTGCATCTCGGACTATTGGTGGGCTCCTGAGAGGTTGGAGAGACCTGCCAACACCAGCCCATAGATGGCTGCTGCCAGTGAGCAGTGGCCTCTTGCGAACATGGCGCCAGGTTTCGAGCCCCTTAGGGCACCTCCCTGCACGCAGACCTGAGCATATCGAGCCTATTGGCAGATGCCATAGTACTCCATTCTCTCCTTCCCCCTCCCTACCCGTGGGTGCCCAGAGAGACAATTTAGCCGTCACATGGAGGCATCTCCAACGAACGGGACCTTTCGTTTGGGGCCCTACAGCAGACTGAGGGGTACTCAGACTGCGAGCTCCCTACCTGCCAGGCCTCCCACGTGCTGCTTGCCTGGGAACTCCAGGAGAGCTGGGCAAATCCCAAGGTGGAGTGAAATTGATCCAGCTTGGGCACCCTGTAGGTGATTCAAGACCAGCACCTCTCCCCCTGGCAGGGTCAGGGATTGATCTCCAGGGCCCAAGGGTCAGGCCTGTAGACCAGACCCCGTACACACAGGTCACAATCGCACTGCCCTAGGGCACGGAGGAGAGATCTGTGAAAGAGCCTACTGAGGAGTGTGTGCCTTCAGCGGCAGATCAGTGTGCCTGAGCAGCAGCCCTCCTCCCAAAAGAGGGCTGTGGACCCAGCTCAGGCTGCAATCCTGAGTGGGGAACCTCTGGCCCATGTCACAGCCAGGGGAGATCCATCGGCCTGAGGTCCCGCTTGCTGGCAGAGGCCTGGAAGAGGACACGGAGAGGGCGAGAGTGGAGGGGAGCAAGACCTGCTCCAGAGTGCAGGTCTTGGACAGCCCCAACCCCCAAGCCCAAACTGTCAGCTGAGTGGAGCCATTTCAGCCCCTCCCGGCAGCTCTGCACAGAAACAAAGAGCAGACCTTTGACCCCTGCTAACAGCAGTTGTGGAGCCTGAGGGCAGGCTTACTCAACCCAGCCCCACCCAGACTCACTCCAGGTCCTGCCCCCACTGAGGTGGAGAATAAGGACAGATCAGGCTACGATCCTGGGTAGGGAACCTCCTGGCCCACGTCACAGCCAGGAGAGATCCATCGGCCTGAGGTCCTGCTTGCTGGCAGAGGCCTGGGAGTGGGGGGAGGCCCGGTCCTGCCCCCACTGAGGTGGAGAACAAGGACACACCTGGAAGTCCCAGGGCCCCACCCATCACCAGAGGCACAAGAGGGCCTCTCTAGAGGAACAAGAGCTAGCTACAGGATCCAAAAACAGCACGCTCTTCCCTGCAAGTGCCACCTACTGACAGGGAGGTCATCCTGCACACCCTTTTACTGCATCTCCTGATTCACCATAAAGGGTGTGGTCAAATCTCACCCACAAACACCACCTACTGGCTCAGAGACTAAACAGGGCGTGTCATTATCCAACCAAAAATCTAAAGGCAAGAAGGAACAACTGATCGAGATGGAAAGGAACCAGCAAAAGAGCTCTGGAAGTATAAAGACTCAAATGGAAAACACACCCCCAAAGAGGAACAACAGCTCCCCAGCAATGGACATAAACCAAACTCAGAACACTTAAGTGACAGAAGAAGAATTTCAAACATCGATTGTAAGAAAACTGAATGACATGCAAGAAAAAATGGATAACCAACACAAAGAAACAACAAAAAAATCCAGGACTTGGAAGAAAAATTCACTAAAGAAATAGAAATATTAAAGAAAAATCAAACCGATCTCCTGGAAATAAAGGACTTATTCAGGGAACTACAAAACACCATGGAAAGCCTCAAGAACAGGGTAGATCGAACAGAAGAAAGAATCGCAGAGATTGAAGACAACTCCTTCCAATTAAATAAGTCAATCACGGAGATCGAACAGAAAATTAAGAGAAAAGAAATAAGCCTACAAGAAATGTGGGATTATGTGAAAAAACCGAACCTGAGGGTGATAGGGGTTCCAGAAAGTGAAGAAGAAAACACTCAAGGGCTTGATAAGCTATTTGAAGAATTAAT
>NW_012149485.1:859076-861515 GCF_000956105.1 Propithecus coquereli
CACTCCATGGAACATTATTTTTCTATATAACAGAATAGCATCAGGTTCAGAGAGGTTAAGTGACTTGCTTGTGGTCACACAGGAGGGACCCCCAGCACACCTACTCTGATTCCAAAGCCTGTGCTCCTTACATGTTTCTTCTCAGGGTTCAAATAAGTCTTCTGCGAGTTCCCTACTTCCTGCAACAGGTCCCAAGCAGTTTAAACACAGCTATGGATTATCTATTGTTTTGTAGCTTTCCCCTGTGGCCAGAATGAAGCATGATTTAGAAAGAAAGTATAAGACATCATTAATGCCCAGGTGTTGCGTCAACAAGCTGAGGTCTGGGTGTGCTTAGCAGATTCTGTAGGAAAGAAATGATGGTGTCCCCAGGGCTTGGCAGTAACTGGTTTCAGCTGATCAGGAGCCTGACACTCCAGCAGGGACAGATGTCATTTTGCTCCCCAAGTGAGGACCTCCTGCTTCCCACCCGGAAAGAAGTCTCAAGCACTAACCCCTTCCATGGCAAGAACGATTTTTGGAGTTGATGCTGGGTTTTATGGCCTGGAGAGCGGCTCTCTCAGGCTAAGGCAAGCAGGAGGCCCTGCGACCGCCTCGGGACATCATCTCTGGTTTTATTCAAAGGTAGAAGCTGTTCTGCTTGGACAATTAGAGGCACAGTTCGGCCAGTCTCTCCTTGATCTTCAGTCTTGTCTAATGAGATAAGTTCCAGTTTCCACTTGAGCTTTAGTGATTCTAATTGCACCATTAGGAAGGAAACTGGGGCTTAAATTAGAAAACTAAAAGTAAAAAATAACCATACAACAGCAGTGACAAAAAAAAATCTGCATCTTTTATCTTGCCAATCAGCTCTAAAACTCAACTGAGAAAAATAATCCTCCTGTTGATGTGGTTTTCATTTTGTCTTGGAGTTTGGTGTTCAGACATTGCAGAGTCAAGAACATTGGGCTAGGAGGGAGGAGCTTGGCATCTGGCCATGTCTCTGTCACGAGCAAGGAGCTACATGGGCCTCGACCTCAGTTTCTCCACTTTAGGACTCGATGATTTCTCTCTCTCCTCCTCTCTTTCTCTCACTCTTTCTTTAACTTGATGGTTTCCAAGGTCCCTTAACATTCTGATTTTTACAATTGTGAGGACCTACTATGTGTTGAAGTGATGTGGGAGACCACAGAGATGCTTATGATATGATCCAACAGCCTGTGATGTGCAATGAAGCCAGGGCTAGGCTGGGTGCTGGAAAGCACGAAAGTGAAAAAAAAAGGAAGGTCTCTAAGGGGCTAGTGAAGCAGGCTGGGTGGATTTAGGGAGAGAAATGACAGTAGCAATAATCCCAGCAACAGACCTTGTATTAGTTGGATTCTATCAGTGGCAAGTCATAAAATCCCAACTCAAACTAGCCCAAGGGGAAAAAAAAGAGTTTGCTAGAGGGACAGCTGCAGAGACACAGACTCGAAGACACAGGACAGAGCCAGAAATTGGGGGCTTGGCCACCAGAACTCCTGCCTCTGTTTTCTTTATTGTGATGCATTCAGAAAAACTTTCTGTACATTGTAGGCAAGGCAGCTTCTGGAAAGTACTGCTTCACAGTCTTAAAACCTGTGATTCAAGGACAAGAGAACTTGCTCTCCAACTTGGAAACATCTGGAGAAAATTCTGATTGTATCTGTGTCTGGGTTACAAACCCACCATCATGGACATGGAGGTGTGGGGGTTACTGCGATTCCCGTCAGAACCACATGGAGTAAGGCAGGAGCATTTCTCAAAACAAGCAAGGAACACACCAGGAAAAGGGGGGAACAGATTCTAGGGAAATAAAACATACCTAATATTGAGCTTCATATCTGTGAAACCCGTTTTACAGATGAGAAAGCTGAGGCTCAGGCAGGCTAAAGCACCTGCCTAAGGTCATGGGATAGAAGGTAAACGAGCCAGACCCTAATCCAGATCTGTTTGGTCCAATGTACCGCCCAGAGCCATTGCTATTCTATTTTTTGGTTTTGAAAGTAATGTATGCACATATTTTTCAGAATATGGACAACATTTTAAAGAATAAGAATAAAAATCACCATCATTAAGAAATAATCATTGTCAAAATTTTGGCTTACTTTTTTCCTAGGCTCTTTTTCTGTATCTATGGTAGATATTTGGCATGTACCATTTTCTTATTTGTGGTCTTGACCATGAATCCCCGAGGTATACCCAAGGACCAGGACTGCAATCAATGTGCCCTGCCCAGATCCCTTTACAGACCAGACCATCCCCCGCTGCTGTGAATGTTGGCCACCAATGGCTCACAGCTGCTCCTACCTGAGATGTCTGGGAGGATTTTTCTCCTTCAGAGCCCCACAGTCAAAGATTGACTACAACTGAGTGATAAAAGCCCAGCCCGCCACTCTCAAGGTAGGAAAATGCTAGGGTCCTCTGCAATCAGGTAGGAGC
>NW_012149485.1:861565-863073 GCF_000956105.1 Propithecus coquereli
AAATAAATTATGCAGTTTAAAAAAAAAGGTTTGATAATACCAAATTTTGTTGAAAATGTAGCAAATGTGAGCCCTTTACATTGCTGGTGAGAGTATAAACTGGTACTACCTCTAGAGGTAGAGGATAATCTAGCAACAGTACACTCAAAGATATATTTCAAAAGAAGACAGACTAATGGCCAAGAAACATATGAAAAATGCCCAACATCTCTAATCATCTGGGAAATGCAAACCAAAACCACGATGAGATATCATTTAACTCCAGTGAGAATAGCCTTTATCAAAAAGTCCCAAAACAAATGTTGGCATGGATGCAGAGAGATAGGAACACTCATACACTGCTGGTGAGACTGCAAATTAGTGCAACCTCTATGGAAAGCAATATGGAGATACCTCAAAGAACTAAAAGTAGAACTAGCCTTTGATCCAGCAGTCCCACTACTAGGTATCTATCCAAAGGAAAAAAAGTCATCCTATAATAAAGAAATCTGCACTCAAATGTTCATAACAGCACAATCCACAATCACAAAGATGTAGAAACAACCCAAGTGCCCATCAATACACGAGTGGATTAATAAAATGTGGCATATGTATACCATGGAGTTCTACTCAGCCACAAAAAGCAATGGTGAACTAGCACCTCTTATATTATCCCGGATGGTGCTGAAGCCCATTCTTCTAAGTGAAGTATCACAAGAATGGAAAAACAAGCACCACATGTACTCACCATCAAATTGGTGCTAACTGACCAACACTTAAGTGCACATATACAAGTAGCATTCATTAGGTGTCAGGCAGGAGGTGGGGGGAGGAGGGGATGGGTAAATTCACACCTAATGGGTGTGGTACACCCTGTCTGGGGATGGGTAGGTTTGTAGCTATGACTCAAACAGGGAAAAGGCAATATATGTAACCTCAATGTTTGAACCCTCATAATATTTGAAATTAAAAACAAAAAGAAGATACATATGCCACACAACAGAGCAATTCTACTTCTGGATGTCCAATTATTGCTGTAATTTATATAGTAGAGAAAAAGGGGAAACAACCTAAATATTTCTCAGTAGAAGAATAGATAAACTGTGGTTTATTCATGCAACATGTAAAGTAAACGGGCTGGCTTATATGAATCAAAATGGATAAATCTGATAAACATAATGTTGAAGGGGGAAAAAAACAAGTTGCAATTGATACGTACAGTAGGATGCCAAATATGTAAAATTATGAAACACAAATAACAGTCCCTTATATTGTTAAGGGATTCATGCATATGCATTGATACGGAGTACCTTCAGCATCCGAGTTACCTCTGAGTAGGGACAAGCCAGGAAAGGCTGACAAAGGTGACTATTTCGGCAATGTTCCATTTCTTTTTCAAAAAAAAAAGTTCTGAAGTAAATATGTACAAATTCCGAAGCAAAATGTACAAGATTTTTCTACCTAGATGTCCGTTTTATTTACATATGTAGGTATATATGTATGTATATATAAATAGGGAGAAAGAATGA
>NW_012149485.1:875520-877604 GCF_000956105.1 Propithecus coquereli
TATTGTTAATATATATAAAAGCTATTTTTAATATTTCTTTTTTCCTCATATCAATAGTTTATTCCTTTTTATTGTTGAGTTTTATTCCACTATATAGATATACCACATTTAAGCATTTACCCATTGAAGGATATTTAGGTTATTTCCACTTTTTGGCTATTACAAATAAAGCTACCATGAACACATACAGGTTTTTGTGTAGACATTTCATTTCTCTGGGATAAATGCCAGGGATGATTTAAGATCATATGACAAGTACATGTTTAGTTTTATAAGAAACTGTCAAATTATTTTCCAGAGTGGCTGTACCACTTTATATTCCTACCAGCAATATATAAGAGATCCAGTTTTTCCACATCCTCACCAGCATTTGATACTGCCTTTTTTTTTTTTTTTGATGTTCTAATAGATCTACGGTGATATCTCATTGCAGTTTTGATTTGTGTTTCCCTAATAGCTGATAACATTGAACATCTTTTCATGTGCTCATTTGCCATCCATATATCTTCTTTGGTAAAATGTCTGATGATGTCTTTTGCCCATTTTCTAATTGATTATTAGTTTTTGTTTATATTTCTTAAACCTTTGATTACCTTAGAAATCTATCTTATTACTATTATTGTTTTAGTTGATCATTCGGGGTAAGCTGTAATGCATAATTATACCACTAGCAAATAAAGAGAATGTTTCCTTTTTTCCATTGATATACATTTTATTTCTGACCCATGTCTTATTATATTGACCAGAACTTCTATTAAATTTTTCAATAGAGATAAAAGAAATTACTGGGAATGGTCCTGGTATTTCACCACTAAGCATGAAATCGAGTGCTTACTATAGTTATTTTTCAACGTATTATTAAAAAATATGTCTACCCTAAGAAATTGAAGGATTTCCATCAATGATGGGGTTGAATATTATCAGACACAACTTTAGGCATTCATTAAATCAGATTCAGGATGAGTGTTGGAAAGTATTTTTACACTTTGGAGTAAGTTAGACCTGTAGTTGAGTGTCAACCCTGTGCTTCCTTTGGCCTTTACCAGCTTAGCTAACTCAGCTTTTGTTTCTTTAGCTATAAGATGATAAAGATAACTCGTAAGGTTCTGTAGTCATTAATTAAACTTGTTTTGATGAAGTGTCTAATACACTGATGATCACATGATAGATGTTCAGTCAGCCAGTATTTCCAAAATGAACTCTACTTTGCCATGGCATATCATTCTTTTAATATATAAATGGATTTAACTTGCCATCATCTTATTAAGAATTGGTGCATCTTCATCATTTGACTTTTGTGCTAAATACAAAAGCACTGTATTTTCTCTGTGTTTGAATCTCCTGGAAGATAACTACACCTTAAAAGCCAGAAGGGATACATTTAAACTATTGCTAATGACGTACACATGCAGAAAAGTGCATGAAGGAATGCATTCATACATCCATTTGGATCCAAAGTACTTGATAACTTATTTCCAATTTCTGCTCAATGCCAATGGCCATTACATACTAAGCACTTCATGTGCATCTTTTAATATGATTGTTGCAAAACACCATGAGAGAGAAATTACTCTCCCCATTTTGTGGATGACGGAGACGAGGCTCAAAGAGGTGAGTATCCTGCCCAAGATCGCACAATAACTGATAGAACAAGGTAAGGCTGCATCTAAAATAAATCCTCTTACTCACTAAGTAACAGTGTCTCAATGAACACATCTCAATTGATCTCATTCTTTGTTCATTTCTGTTAGTTCATATTTGCTCCCCGAATCATGTACTTCTTTAAAGGTTTCAAATATATTAGAATTAAGTTGTCTATAATATTTTCTTAGACTATATTATCTCCCCTAGTATCTGCTCAATTCCTTTTAGTGCTGCCCTAATTTTAAGCATTTATGCTAGCTTTCTCTTTTTCTGATTTGTAATTTCCAGGAGTTAATTTAGCCTGTTGTCATTTTCAAAAGCCAGCTCTTGGGTTTACTTCTCAATTTTATATTTTTCCTGTTTTCTAAATGACTGCTGATTTTATCTTTACTATTTCCTTCCTTCTGATTTATTTGAATTAGTTTTGAATTTCTTTATTT
>NW_012149485.1:877979-918506 GCF_000956105.1 Propithecus coquereli
TATTTCATTCTTGTCAGAGAATTTAACCAGAACCATTTCTGATATTCTGTTTGTCAGTTTTCTTTGTAAACTAGTATAGATTAATCGTGGTAAATGTTCCATGAATAATGAACATTATTTTTTCTCTCCATTTCCAGAACAGAAAACTTAATCCAAACCTATTAAATCAAAGTCAATATTATTAATCACCCATATCCTTTTCTGTTTTGTACCAAAGATTACATGATGGTTTTTTGGTCTTGGTTTTGGTTTTGTTTTGGGTTTATTTGGGGCATTTTTGGTTTGTTTGTTGCCTCAACATCTAAAGGACGCAATATGTGCTCATCAATGGTGAGGAGAAATGGGATTACCCATCTCTCTCTGAATATCAAGGGGTGTGTGTGAGTTTTTTCAGAGACTCTGATATGATCTTTGGGACATTTTATACCACCTTTGTTGAGAATCACTGGGACAAATGGAAATTAGTGTCATAGCATTCATGTGAATTTTACCTTTTATCAACATAAACTGACTCCCTCTAAATAATTACATTTACCTTGTACTGTATCTTTTTACTGATATTGTCACTCCTATTCTCAGTTTTATTTTTAACGTTTCTCACTCCCTCTCTTAGTTGAAGCTTTGACAAATAGCTATAATTGGTTTTGGTACACTTTGAACCAGATCTGAGACAGATTGTCTTTTAATGGGACAATTTAATCTATTTCCACTTATTGTCATCCCTAATGTTTGGCTTTCACATATTTAACTGATATATTTAACTTCTGTCGGTCAAATCAGCTTTTGACTTAAGCAGCTTTTTGTTGCAAAATGTTTCCTCTAAGTTTTAGGGGCCACTCCTTCACCTGTCTGCCCTCATGCCCAGGCCTAGCCTGTCCCCTACTTATTTGGTGACAGCAGGGCTGACCCCCAGAGCTGCATTTCTCTCCTCATCTGGCTTCAGGCTGGGTTTGGCCAGTGGGACACATTGGCAGAAGATCGGAGAGTGGAAAGCAGGGAGAAGTCAGGGTATTTCTTCCTCCCCCTCACTGTGGCTGTATCCCTTCTGGATTCCAACTCCTACTGGGCAGCGCCCTCTCTTAGTTCCCATTTTGAAGCAGTCCTTTATAAAATTAATAAAGGGCTGCAAGATGGCAACTATGGTAGGGGCTTAAACTTTGCAAAGGCACAGGCATAGTTAAAAAAAAATAACCAGCCATTGTTCCCTAGCTTGCTTTCCTATACTTGCTTACTACACAGGAGTCACATAGCGGATGGTCATAAAGATTCTTAGCTTTCTCCATTGCTCCCAAAGATAACATCACCCTTGTGAAACCTATGGCTGGTCTTTGAGATACCTTCCAGGCCCTGCCTGCCGGTGGACAAAGTGACCCAACCAGACCAGTGGCCCATACCAAGAACTGACTCAACAGGTCTTGCGACCCCCCACCCAGGAATTGACTCAGCACAAGAAACAATTTCTACACCCCTATGATCTCATCCTGAGCCCAACCAATCAGCGATACTGATTCGCTAACCCCCTGCCTGCCAAACCATCCTTAAAAACTCTACACTCCAAATTCTCAGGAAGATGGATTTCAGAAATTTCTCCCATTTCCTCACTTGGTGCTGTGTGGTATTAAATTCCTTCTCTGCTGCAACCCCTGCTATCTCAGGGTATTGGCTCTTCTTAGTGCAGTGAGCCATATAACCTGGTTGGCAGATATTTTGAAATTTATTATGACCTAAAGAACAGCATATTACTTTCTACTCTCCTACCCCACAACTTCCTAAAATTTCTGTATGTACTCTTCTGTAGCCCTCATTTAATTATGGCTTATTTTTTTTACTTTCTTGGGTATACGTCCAACTCCCAATTAGGCTCCACATCCATCCAGGGCAAGAATGGCATCTTACTTGTCTCTACGCCCATGGTATGGAGGGCTCAATTCTCATCTAAGTGGCAAGCTAGGAGCTAAACTGATTTGGGTGGGCCCTGTAGAGGGATGGCTAGCAGGTGTGTCTCTAACCTGGCACTGCAAGTGTCCCTGAATAGTTTGCGGGGTGCGAAATAAGAATTGGGTAAAGCAGGACAAGGGGTGGTAGAAGAGGAGCCAAGTGTGGTTTCCAAATAAAGAATTATGGTCTTAGGCCAGATTTTATGGACTAGAATATAAACCAGGATACCTGAAAACTAAGAAGAAAAAGGAGCAGAAACCAGAGGACAGGACAATTGTCTCTATAGTATTTAGCATGAACTGTGGACAGACAAGCTATGTCTAAAAATCAGAGCCAGGGTGGCTGCAAAATAGGCCCTCAGTGAATGCTTATTAAATTGGCTCAACCAAAATGAATTATGAAAAGGAATTTACCCTTCAATTCTCTCAACCCTCTGCTGGAAATCCCAAAAAAAGTTATATAAAAGTTATCCTGTACCTAATAACTGGAAAAAAAAAAAAAAAGGCTTGGTGTCTAGGAGTCTAGGATTTGAAATTGCACAGACATATCACTTCAAGATCCACCCCTCATTTTGTCTGTGATCTTGGGCCGTTCACCTTCCTAGCTCAGTTTCCAGCTGTAAAATGAGGATAACGGTGCCTTTGTCACAGGGCTTTTTTGAGGATTGAATCACATATAAATTATCTAGCACACCGGAATCATTCAAGAAATGCTAGTTTCCGACCTCCCTTCATCAGGATGCCTTGGGAGTCTAATGAGGATGAGGCAGGGTTGCTTACTTAACAATTTGGAGTAAAGCAGCCCTGGTGAGCAGACGTGCATTCTTGATTTCATTACGTGCCAGAAGATGAAAATGAACAGTCCTGCAGATCATGCCCCATCCCTCGCAGCTGCCTCTCTGCTGAGGGATTTACGTTCTGTGTGATTAAGCCTGAAATGGACAGGAAGCTTTATTGTGCTGGGCTGGCAGGCGTGGAGGAGCAAATTGATAAAGATGCCTGGGTCAGTGGCAAGCTGGGTGGCTCCTAATTTATAGGAACCCATCGAGTTCCATTACTCAGCCCTTCCTTTCTGTTCCCATCTCCCCACCACCCCCAGTGGACCCTTATCTGCCCCTCCTTGCCAAATGGTGACTTATTTATGGGAGGGAAGAGGATTTACTGATAAATATGAGACATTAGCCAAACCCACAGCAAGTAAATTCCCAGAGAAGCAACATCTGGTAATTTGCCTCAATACAGCAAACATTTGCTGAACTCCCTATGCCAGGTGCTGGGACGGCAGTGATGTGGGGGACACAGGTCAAATCATGCCTCAGGGTACTCCATCGGCACTTACCCTCTCTGTCTCCTCTGCAAAAAATATAGGATCATGCCAGTTTCTGTCTCACAGTTAGTAATAGTTGCTCAATAAAAAATAGCATTTATTCTCATTGTTGTCCACCCAGGCTCCCAGATTCCAAACCTTGGCATCCTCCTTAAGAAACCCTTCTCCACTGACCACAGAAAGGCTACTGATGCCAGATTTGGAGGAAATATCCCCCTCCCCTCAGGGCAACTGTGCTAGCTCATCTCCCCTCTGAACTTTTGCCTCAGAGAAGGGGGAGGACATGGAAGGGCAGGAGGAAGGGTGCTAACATTCACTGTGAAACTACTTTGGGCCAGGCAAGATGGTAGTCATCTTAGACCATTCTAGTTAGCAGCTTCCCGGTCGGGGTCCCTGCCTTTGGTCTCACTTTTTTCCTTCAGTCCGACACGTCAGCCAAGATATATTTCTCATACACAGTTCTGATCTGATAAGGACCTGAACTAAAATCCTCAAGAGCTTTGTACAAGCTGCCCTGCGAAGGTCATTGTCTTCAGTCTGGCTGCTAAGTTCTTCCTGATCCAGTCCCAGGAGAACACCTCACACTCCTCCCACCCACCCCTCAGTCCACCGACCAGAGGGATTGCTTACATTCCAAGGAGTCACCTTTTACATTCCCCCTGCTTTTGCTCATGCTGATTTTTATTGAGATTGCCTTGAGTTTACTCATTAATTCAGGAAGGACCGACATCTTTAAGCTTTTGATAGACTCTTCCCATCCAGGTCCACAATATGTCCCTCCAATGATTCCAGCCATTCTCTGTGGTTTTTGGTAAAGTTTTATATTTGCCTTCACATAAATCTGACATATTTCTAGCTAATTGCCAAGAGTTTTAACTCTTTCTTTTTTGTCATTGTTGCTATTATGAACAGTTCCTTTTTCTTATATATGACATCTTCTAATTACATCTTTCTAATCAATAAGAATACTACCTTCAGGTTCATCTTACATTCTGCTACCTTACCAAACTCGCTTATTAGCATCAACTACTTTTAGCTGAGTCTCTTGAATTTTCTAAATACACAGTTATGTCATCAATAAATCATGACTTTTTAGTTTAAACAAGTATAGTAAACTTATCATAAGGATATTATGTTAATTTGTTTATTTTTATATGGATTAAAGTTTACAATCCTTTCCTCGTTTATTTATTTCAACTAATTTATACATTAATTCAAAATATCTTCATGTTATGAAAACACATACATACACACACTTAGCTAAGGATTACTTTTTAAGGACATGTTTTTCAAAGTAGTCTGAAAATTTAAACAATATAAAATAAATTTTTTTCATTCAATGCTGACAGGCACAGAAGTATATACATGCATGTAGCTGCAGCCTATTTTTTTCTTCTTTTCTTTTCAAAAATAACATACAGGAAAACTGGCATACAGTTCTATGAGTTGGTGTACAATTCTATGAGTTTCAACACATAACGTCGATTTGTATAACCACCACCGCAGGAGGCACCCAAGACAATTCCCAACAATTATTTTGTGCTGCCCCTTTTTAAGCCACTGCCTCTTTCCATCCCCAACCCCTAGCAACCTGTTCTCCATCACTATAATTTTGCCTTTTCCAAAATGTCATATTAATGGAATTATACAAACCACTGCATTTTGGATCTTCCTTTCTAATATTTGTATCTCCTTTTCTATTTTTCTTGTCTTACTGCTTTGGCTAGGATGCCATTGGATTCCATCAGTTTATTTGTGCCTCCTCTGCTAGACTTTAAGATTCCAATGAGTGTGGATAGTGTCTCCTTTGGCACCTAGACCAACTGTTATCCAATGGAGGTGCTCACTCTGTGTTTGTGGAATACACAAAGGCATCACTGTCAATAGATGGGCTTCCTTTGGGGCCATCATGCAAGCTTCCCATAAACCAAAACCCTATTCCAAGAAAGGGGTAAATTCTAGTGCTTAGCTGACTAATGGGCCTGGAAAGAAGTCCCCAGGCCCAGTTTCATTAATTAATTTGTCAAGACACAAAGAAAAAATGTTGCCTATTATATGCTCACTGTGCCACATGGAACTGTCAGCCTCTAATTAGAATTAATTAGCTAATGTGGGTTTCAAACTTAGAAGACAAGGAGCTCTGCCTGTGTTCTCAATTGGTGTTAATTATGGAAACCTGTTTCAATCCAAAGACTCACTCACAGCACGGAGACGCTCCTTCCCACACAAGTGGGCTCCAGGAGGTAACGCGTGTGATGCTGGCTGACAGTCAACAGGACCCTCTTGGGTTGAGATCTTGGGGAGAGGAAAGCTCATGCTCTCTGGGGAGCATTATTAATGCTTCCTTTTCAAAAGGACTTTTGTGAAGAATTCAGGATACTCTGTCAATCCCAAGAGTTCCAAATTCAACAGGCAAATGGCAATCAAATTAGGAGGGGCTGGGTCTAGAACCAGATGCTCTCATTCAGTGGGGCAGCAGAAAGGCACCCCAAACCACTTGAGGGGTCCATGTGAGAGGTCTCAATCCAAAAGACACATCTCCCTTCCTAGATTGTGTGAGATGATTGCTTCTTGTACTTGCCAAAAAATGAATGTAACAAGCCTTCCTGTCTTGAGAGAAGTTTGTTATATTTCACACAGAAAACTATATTAGGAGAGCATATGTAGTAGGAGTTCCTGCTTGCCTGGTTGTCAGTGCTGGCCTCCCATAACATGGGAGTTTTCTTGGGTTTTTCTTCCTTTGTTTCATAGCCACTGGTAGATCTGGATCCATCTACCTATCCAGGTCACGGCCAGAGCAAGGGTCAGAGTTTGCATTGGTGCTGCTTAGACAGCACGCAGATCTACTTTCCACAGTTGTGACAAGTCCTACTTTATCACTCCTGTAACATACTATGCCTCTTGCTCAATGGCTATTCAGGGCCAGGTATACAGTTGGTCTCCTAACAAATGTGACAGGGTAGGTTGATGATTGGCCTATGGTAACAGTTTCAGAATCAAGCATTTATTTCTACCCTAACCTTGGCACCAGGGAAAAATAATAAGGCATTAAAAAGATAAATAATTTTTAAAATAATTTTTAAAACTTGGGCCCTCTATTGGCCAGTCTTAGATATAATAAAAGTGAGCTGAGGAAAAAAAAGGCAGGGGAGGGGGGCTCAATGTTTCTTCTGTCCCACAGCAAAATAGCAAATCTATTTCCTCCCTTGAAGGCTGGATCCTTCCTAATTTGAATGGGTTCAAATTAGAGCTAAACCTGCAGGTAAGGGCTCTAGGAGAGGACTAAAGCATACATATTAATACGCATTCGAAACACCTGGATATGGTGTTAAAATGCAGACTCTGACTGGGTGGGTCTGAGATGCGGCCAAAGGTTCTGTTTCTAAGAGGCTCCCAGGCAACGATGATGCTATGATAGACCACACGCTGAGTGACAAGGTGTATTAGATTCCTATTGCTGCTGTAATAAATTAGCTCAAACTTAGGGGCTTAAAACAACACAAATTTAACCTCCTACAGTTGTGTAAGTCAGAAGGCTGAAAATACTTCTTACAGGGCTAAAAAAAGAAAAGGTGTCAGCTGGGCTATGTTCCTTCCGGGGGATCCTGGGGAGAATCCCTTTCTTGCCTTCTCCAGCTTCTAGGGGTTTCCACCATTCCCTGGCTATGGCCCCTTCCAGCAATGACAGCATTCCGACCTCTGCTTCCAACACCACGTCACCTCTTACAAAGACCCTTGTGGTTACATTGGCCCCATATGACAATCCAGGATAACCTCATCTCAAGAGCCTTAAGCACAACTGCAAAGTCCCTTTCACCATGTAAGGTAACATATTCAGAGATTCTGGGGATTAAGTCTTGAACATTTTTGGGATGAGTGGAATCATTATTCCATCTACCACACAGGCATTAATGAACCTGAAGAAAATGGCAAAGGAACACAGGTGGTGATCCAGGTAGATGGACGGTCAGTGTTTGAAGTCGGGTTGGGATCACACAATGAAGAGAGGCTACAAATAGACAGTATTTGGAGTTCCCAGCATTCAGGCACATGGTGGGAAGGCATGATAGCTGCTGGGGAGTCTGACAGCAGGTGCTGGATTCTAGGATTAGATAAAGACAGGTCTGCAGGGATTGCAAGGGGGCACAGCCAGGGGCTTGGGGCTGACCAGCGCTAGAAGAGATGGAAGGCTTAACTTGCCACGTGGCTGTTCCAAGTCACATTTAACTAAAGAAAAAGAATCTCAAACATTCTTGGCTTCTCTCCCTCACTAGCTCAACTCCCAGCAGGATCTGCTTCTCCGACTCTAATTATGACCAGCAAAGGGGAACTGGTTGGCAAAGTGTAAATGACAGGAGCCTTGAGGGAAAGTGACCATATCAGTTCAGAGTTCCTAATGGCCAAGAAAAGGCTGGACACATCCTGAAACTGAAAGAAGCTTTCAGAAAGTCCCGATTAAGACTGGCATAAGGATGTGGCAGAGAAGGTGACTCATGGCAGCTCTCAAAGCCCCAGCTCTTACGACGTGTGCCCCGGGGAGACAGGAAGAGCCTATACATAGGGATCTCTCCAGGGGCTTGAGATTTTCAAGGTCAGGCAAAGATAAAAACTGGGCATATCCCCAAGGGGTGATTGGTATGAGGGTGACACTGAATGGTAGAAATGGATGGGGACACTAAAGCCCCAAAGAACTAGGGCTGAAAAATTGTTGAAAACAAAATAGGTTTTTCTGGCTCAATGTAAAAGACCAAGAAGGTCAAGCAAGGGATGAAGCCAGTGCTTGGGTCTTGTGCTGGACATTCTCCGCCACCCACCCCTGCCCCCACTCTGCCCCTGCCCTGCTGCGAATCCCAGGAAAGGACCTCGGTGGGCTCCAGCACCGACTTCTCTTGCTCTCTGGTTTGGGCAAGGCTTCGCTAATGAGAAACACGGGCAGGAGATAGAAGGGTGGAAGTAGAGGAAAGCCAAGGTATTTATTTTCCAGCTCCATCCCTGCTGGACCAGAGTGGGCCACAGCTCCTGTTAGACAGCCCTCTGCTAAAGTTCTAGCTCTCTTCTGGCTGCTGGTCACTGTACCCAGCAGGGTGGGGATAGAGCCAGATGGGGAACCTCTCTTCTGACCCCAGGGCCAGTCACCATTTCCTCCATCACTACTGTGGACCTCCCTGGATCTTGGGCTCCCAAGATAGTCACCAAGGAGCATTGCTCATGACTTTAGACACTTTTCAAGGCCACGCATATTGGCTTGTCAGACCATAGCAGCAAGAGCCAACAATGATCACAGACTTACTACATGCAGGGCACTGTTCAGTCACGTGCCTTAGATTGACCCATCTAATCCTCGCTGCAATGCTGTGTCCTTCAATGTCCTACGTATGAAATGGATGCAGAGGTCAGCTGTGTTCTCTGCCCTTCAGGAAACTCAAAGTCTGGAGAAGGAGACAAGCAAGCTCATAGAAATCTCAGCGCATTTAAATAAAACAACAGTATAACTTTGGTAAGGATTTGCTACATGTCAGGTCTTCCTTTGGATTATTTGACTTGATCTTTCACAGCCATGCTACGAGGTAAGGGAGTATTATTAGCATTTTTGCAGATGGGGAAACTCATGCTTAGAGAACTGGTGTGACTTGCAAATGGAAGTGGTTTCAGAGATACTGAGCACAGGTCATTCTGACTCCAGAGCTAGTACTTTTAGCCTTCTCATCACATCGTACCACCTGTATGTGAATGAGTGTGTCAATGTTGCCCAAGAGGGAGCATTACCCTTGGCTTATGGAGAAAATAGGCAGTCTATATATACATATATGGATATATCAATATATATGTTGGATGGATCATATGGAGAAATACAACTTTAATAGAAGAGCAATTAGCAAAACACTAATTGGCTAAATAGCTATTCCCTAAGGATTAGGATCCGTCTGGTATAGAGGTCTCCAATGGTGTTCAGGCCAGTTAAGGGGCAGACAACCTGTGGGGGTGTTGGAGTTAGACACACACTGTTTGGCACCTCAGTGCGGTAGGTACAAGGTTGTGGCTGTCCCCACCCTGGGCTGACAGCTCCATGGCACATTGGCCTGGTGGGGTGCCTCTGTCTCTTGCTCCCTATCCAGATATCCATCCTGGGCAAGAAAGCTGCAGTTCCTTGGGAGCTGCCCGTCCACCGTGGTGGGACAGCGGGACATGGGAAGGGGAGATTGGTTCCCCAGCACCTTTAGTCAGGTTCCACATTTTCATTTTGCAAGTTTTGCCTAATGTGCTTTACAAATTCTGTAGCCAGCCCTGATGGTGTGCCACAGGGCTTTGACTTCATTCTTGGATTAATCCTGTCCCAAATTATTGTTAGTTACTTGTACAAAGATACAACAGCCTAGTGATACATGTGTAAATGTCAGGCAGAAAAAAAAAAATTAGAGACATTGAGAACAATGAGTTTTCTGCTCATTCTCAGGAATATCATTCTATCCATCAGTGGGAGAATGATTTTTACCTAATAGAGATCTAAGGAGTTGCACCTTGGGAGCGTGTTCCTTTGTCACTGGAAATATTCAAGCAGTGACATGGGCAGGTTGTGGTGTGAACTCCCCCAGGATGGGTGAATGGAGAGGGTGTAAGGCTGTGAGTTTCCACCTCTTTTGCCCAAGGCAGGTATTCTAAGTTCTTCGAACTAAAGGCTTGTTTTTCTCCTGGCTGGGTCTGGCTCCTGGGTCTTGTCCTTCATGCCATGTCTGGTGCCCCACTCAGCACACCCAGCACAGTGCCTCTGACCGGCCTTGCTCCCTACCCATCGGTGCTGCCCTCCACTCACCACCTCTCAGGTGACAGGTCTTCCTGTATCACCATCTCCCTTCCCCCTCTTCCCAGGTGCCCCCACTCTCGGCCTGACACCCCTCCCTCCACCATGAGCACCGTTGCTTCTATGGGAGCCAATGTTCAGGCATGGATATGTCTACAAACTGAGACTCATTTAAAAGTAAACAAGATATATCCAAAGCTTGAAAAATTCCCCCAGTTGGAGTTTATCAAAGTCTATCTTCCTTTTAGAAAGCAATTTAGCCTGAAGCAAATTCTGTCTTTATAGTCTTGGGTAGGGTAGGAAGCAGCTCAGGTCTGGGTGGGGAGGTGGGGAGCTCAGATACCAGTCCTAGTTCTTTGATAAAGTATGTGTGGTTTTTGGTAAGTCGTTTCTCCTCTCTGAGCCTTGGTTTCCTCAATTGGGCTGGATTAAGAGCTCACTCAAGATCCTTCTGATTTTATAATTGCATTTTATTTTGTCATGTTCTGTTTGGGCCTCTGGGGCACAATGATTTCCAATTATCTATAAAGGGAATTATCCTAAAATAGTCCTGGAGCCCAACAGCCATGCCGACCGCTGGAATGAGAGCTCTGGCTCCGTATATATAATTCACCATTTCACCCCCAAAGCAGCTCTTCCTCCCGTATCCATCCTGACTGGCTCCATCCATCCAGTAACCTAAACTTGGTCATCACCTAGACTCTTAGAGTCCTCATTCTCTGTCATCCCCCGCAGCTGGTCAGTCACCAAATTCTACCCATGCTCGCTGTACAAAATCTCTTGCGTCTGAGCTTTCTTCTCCAGCCCCCCACTGATCCTGCCCACTTCAGGCCCCTATCAACTCGCTCAGATTTTTGGAACAGCCTTCTACCTGATTTCCTGACTCTAATGCCAGCTGCCAGAGTTAAAACCCCAAAACACAAAATTATGCTCGACACCCCCCAAGAACCTTCAGTGGCTCCCCACAGTCTAGAAAACAAGACCCAAACTTAGAGCTTGCCCTTCAAGGCTCTTTGTGATCTGAAACCCTGTCTATATATCTGTCAGAGGCTCAAAACTGATGCTGACAATAATAATACATCTAACTGCTGACTTTTGTGCCAAGCTCTGTGCAAGAACTCGACATGGAATATCTCAAGCCACGGCTCAGTGAAGTCATTCCGGGGGCAGATGTCTCCAATCACTCCTTGACTTCAAGAGACTTGAAATATTTTGAATTCTGGTGTGTCCTCTCAATTCCAGCATCCATGTATCCCAAACCTCAAATTAGAGATGTTACTTTAATTGACAGAAAAAATCCAGGTCCCTATCAAGAGAACCATGAAAATGCAGAATAATGTGGGGGCAGGTATCCTAAAGCAATTAGCTGAGAACAAAGACAAACCATTATGTAAACACATAACCATTTAGCTTCATGCAGATTGCGGTCAAGATACCAAGAACTAGGGGAGGGAATTAAATTCAAAATTTTTTTGCAGGCTCTTCTTCCAGTGCATTCTAATCCTCTTTGAAAATTAGGCTTCCATATGGTTAATATTAGAGCTCTGTGGCATTAGGAATCTGCAGCCTTAGCTCATTAATACTCATTAACAGGAAAAGCTCATAATAATAACCCTTCACATCTGTGCAGCCCTTTATGGTTTTAAAGTTATGCCATATGCATTATCTCATTTAATTGCCTTTAATCATTAGGATTTAGGGTCTGGCTAAATATGTTCACTGATTGAGGATAGGGACACCCCCACTCAGGGATCACAGAGAAAGATGAGAAGACCAAGGGGTGCCTGGGATGTAATGGGGAGATGCAGGGGGTGAATCAGTTAAGCGTAAGGCTCTGAGTTACAGAATATTTTTAAAAGGAATTCTGTCAATGCTGCTAGCAAGGAAATAAAAGAATAGGAACAGACATCGCAGAGGGCTGCCTAGAACAGATCTGGCTTTAATGAGCAGGTAAGAGTTAACTTATAATGAGAACATCAGAGTGTAACCCACCAAAGGCTGGGCTTGGCTTCTTTTGCAGCGATGTGCATGAAAAACCATACATTCTCTGTCTGGATAAATATCTTTTTTGCCCTTGGCCTTTATTTTCTCCATAAGCCAAGAGTAATGCTCCCTCTTGGGCAACATTGACACACTCATTCACATACAGGTGGTACAATGTGATGAGAAGGCTAAAAGTACTAGCTCTGGAGTCAGAATGACCTGTGCTCAGTATCTTTGAAACCACTTCCATTTGCAAGTCACACCAGTTCTCTAAGCTTGAGTTTCCTCATCTGTAAAGATGCTAATAATACTCCCTTACCTCATGGCGTGGCTGTAAAAGATCAAATCCAATGATCCCAAGGAAGACCGGACATGTAGCAAACCCTCACCAAAGTTGTACTGCTGTTTTATTTAAATGCACTGAGATTTCTATGAGCTTGCTCGTCTCCCCCTCTAGGCTTTGAGTGTCCTGAAGGGCACAGAACACAGCTGACCTCTGCATCCATCTTGTAGGAAGCACAGTGAAGGACAACCCCACAGCACTGCAGCAAGTATTAGACAGGTCAGTCTAAGGAATGTGATTGAACAGTGCCCTGCACCTAGTAAGTCTGTGATCATTGACAGCTGGAACTCCTGAAACTCTGGTGCTTGTTGCCATGATCTGTCAAGCCAATATATACGGCCTTGAAAAGTGTCTAAAGTCATGAGCAATGCTCTTTGGTGAATATCTTGGGAGCCCAAGGTCCAGGGAGGTCCACAGTAGCTGATGGAGGAAACAGTGACTGGCCCTGGGGTCAGGAAAGAGGGTTTCCCAGCTGGCTCTTCCTCCACCTTGCTGTGGAACCAGGCAGCTTACTTTTGCTCTCCAGTCCTCCATTTCCCCATCTGTTAATTGGGAATAGAGAAGAAGGTTCCCAAAGGGCCTCCCAACTTGAGACAGTCCACTACAGGGCAGGAGTTGTGCATGGTTTGGATGGAGCTGTGCATGGGTTTGGATGGACCTGCCTTCTAGTCCTGGAGGTGTGTTAACCCAGAAAATACACTGAATCTTTCTGAACTCCAGTTGCATCCTGTGTAAAAGGGAAATGATACTGTCTGCATTGAAAATTTTTAAGGATTAGATGAAGTGAGATATGAGAGCAATGACAGTCTCAGTCTTTGGAAACACACGGGATAACTGGGTATCCTTCCAACCACCATACCTGTGGATAATATCAAGCTCACAGGTTAGGTTCTGAAGGTGTGGGCCCCAGATCAGCAGCATCGGCATCACCTGGGAACTTGTTAGAAATGAAAATTTTCTGATCCCACCTGAGAGCTACTGAATCAGAAATCCAGCCTTCCCGGTGATTCCAATGCATACTCCAGTTGGAGAACCACAGCTCAATAAAGCTCGGTGGTGGGGACATGAGCTGCATTCATTAAATGGAGGCAGCTGGAGCAATGGAGTTCAGAAGTCTGGGTTCAGATTCTGACCCCACTACTCACTACTTATGGTTCCCTGAACAAATGATTTACCATCTGTAAGCCTTGATTTCCTCACCTTCAAATGGACATAATAATGAGCATCCCTGCAGGTGCTTCTAGTTTCTCAGGGATTACAATACCTCCTAGAGTGACTTTGAGGAGTTAACATTCACAGAGGAATACCTGGGCCTTGCATAGAGTTTCTGGAGATCCAGCTGCCAAATTTTTATTTACTTTCCTCTCCCTTCTGGCCAAATAATTATCTTCATATTTCCCTGAAAATATCCAGTTCTTTTCACCTTTGCAATTTGTTCATGCTGTTCATTTTACCTTGGTGTTTCTCAAATTTTAATATGGCATATGAAGTACTTGGATATCTTATTAAAATGCAGATTCTGATTCCTTAGGTCTGGGTGGGCTTGTTATTTCTAAAAAGCTCCAAAGTGTTGCTGATGCCACTAGTTAAGGGATCGTACTTTAAGCAGAAAGGGTCTAGCCAACACGGCCATCTCCCAATTTCCAACTGATAAAGTCCTATATATTCCACCACCCACCTCTAATACTACAGCCTCCACTGAAACACTGACACGTTGGAGTATGGAGAGAGCCATTAGGGGAAAGAACACCTCAACAGTCCTGGCATGAGGTGATCTGTGCCCCAGCTAGGGAAGAAGCAGTTGGCAGAGAACATGATAGAGAAGTTAGAGCAAAGGTCTTGGGTTTATTGACCAAAGAGTTGTAGGGAACACCAGCTTGAGCAGATATACCCATTGAGTCCGAGACTAATGGAGGGGGAGCAGGTAAGTAGGGTAAGGAGCCTGTAATCAACTTGGGCATGATGGACACACTGGGCTTGGGGGGGGCCTGTGGTTCACCCAGCCACAGATGTCCAGTAGCCACTTGGATATTTGGGTCTGGAGCTCAGCAGAGAGGTCTGTGCTAAAGACTGAAATCTGGAGGTCGCCTGCATGCAGAAGCAGTCATAAATATGGCTGAGATTGTCCCGAGGAGGATGGAGAAGGCACCAGAACTATCTGTGTGGGCAGCAGGGTGCATGCACACACCTGTTCATGACTGTCCTATCCCAACACCCTATATAAGTCTGTTCTTTACACCCATCTCTCCCCATCCCAACCCAACCTGGGGGTGGGGGGGGTGTGGTTCTGTGAGGATGGAGATCTGGAGAGGGGCTTGGATATCCGCTTGGTGGAGATAAGTGTGAGAATTTTGGAAGTGGTTAAATTTGGATTTGAACCTCGGTTCTGCCACCTACTAGTTGTATGACCTCACACATGTTGACTCCTTGTTGTTACCTGTAAGATAAGAGCAACAATACTCAACCAAGTGGACAGATGGGGTCTCAGTGTGATACATGCGTGTTTACCATGTGCTTCCTGGCATCCAGGAGGTACTCAGGAAATGTGAGTTTCCTTCTCCTTTCCCTCCCCTTGCTAGCCCAAGGCCAAGAATTAAGTGATTCTCGGTGATGACATTCTTGAGTAGTGGCCATTTTTAAACCTATACTCTATGGGGCCCAGGATGCTTGACCTACCCAAAGCATAGATTTATTTGACCATTTTTTTATGTTTCACCAAGGGACAGAGACCCATGAACCTCTCTTTTGCCTCATCCTTAGGCCTGTACCTGGCCCTTTAAGCTGCTCATATATCCAAATATTATATCCCATTATAAAAAATTTGTTGAATGAATACATTTACATATGAGAAATCCCAGGCTCAGAGATGTCAAGAAACTTGCACAAGCTCACACTACTGCCTCAAATCCAGAGTCACATAGTTGAGTGTAAAGCCCATGAAATTTTCACTTTTCAATAACACTTGAACTTGTTCTCACTTGAGTAAGACTTCCAATTTATTTTTACTTTTCATTCTGCTTCTCTCAAGCCAAAGTTTATGGTCCGAAAATGGATCTAAATGGCTTCTGCACTTGCCAAGGTCATTTCCTATCTGTCCAAGAGCAGAGTTCTGCCCAGGAGTCATTTTGCGTTGAGGCCGCCTCTACTGACCTTGCTGTGGGGAAGTTTTCCCTGGAGTCTAATGGACTTCAGGGGTCAATGCTGTTTTTTCTGGCTTTGTGCTGCTTCTTATTAATGTGATAACTCCCTCCCAAGGACAAAGCTCTAGTCAAAGTGGTTGATATTGCATTATGCTCTTGAGAACTAGAAAGCAATTCACAGCAACAAGAACAAAAAACAGATGATGTTAGGAAACAAGTAGGGCAGCTCCGTTCCTCATGTCTTCAATTGGGCTTCCTAGGAGGGGGTAAACAGCATGGTCCTTCTTCCTTCTCTACCCCTCTGGCTGTCCCCTCCTACTTCAGAGCTGAGCTGGGCCTCCACCTGCCCATCAGACATCCTGGCATTATTATCAACAGCCGGCATCCTCCTAAGATCTGTTGGGCTTTCTTGATTTCAGAGATAATTGCATGCTCCTGCCAACAGGTCTCTACTTCCTAAAACCTTTCATTAAACAAGACAAAGCACCAGCTCAGGGCTCATGGTTCAAGCTTAACAGCATTCGACCCAAGTGCCAGTTCATAACTAGAAGGCAGAGACAGTGTTTGCTTATTAATAATGCACTAGCTATAATCACCAGGCTGCCGCAATAGCAGCACACTCATGGCTCCTTTGGTCTCTATCATATACTACTTTCTAACCTGAAGCCACACAGAAGAATTTGAAAAGGCCTAGGCAGTCTTGCCCAAATGTTAAGAGGCAAGCAGTCTACAGATCTCCAAACTAACTTAATGAAGAGTTTGTAATTACCTATGTGTGTGGTTATCTGATTAACACATTAACTGCCATGTGAGTTGTATTTAACACTCACGCTAGTTTTGAGCCTGGGGTCTTGCGAAGCATATGTAACTGACACACCTCTTTACCCCGGGAGCCACATGGCGCGCAGCCAACTCACGCTGCCATGCTGTAGCATACATGTTATGTGATGGGTGGCCCCCTGGGCAAAACCCTGCAGTTGTTTCATAAAAATCTTACTTGTTGATGTTCTTATTGTTACAATTAATACTGACCATTTAACTGCATATAACTCAAGTACAAAAAACAATAAAAAAATAACAAATTTTTCATTAAATAAGAAAGGATCATCTTGTTTTCAAAGTTTTTATTCTATTTTTGTAATAAAACCCCATAGCCCCACGGAAAAAAATTTTTTTCCAGTGTGGCAGTTAGTGTGTTAGAAGTCCATCTTGTTGGCCGGGCGTGGTGGCTCACGCCTGTAATCCTAGCACTCTGGGAGGCCGAGGAGGGTGGATTGTTTGAGCTCAGGAGTTAGAAACTAGCCTGAGCAAGAGCTAGACCCCGTCTCTACTAAAAGGACAACTAAAAATATATAGAAAAAATTAGCCGGGCATGGTGGCACATGCCAGTAGTCCCAGCTACTATGGAGGCTGAGGCAGAAGGATTGCTTGAGCTCGGGAGTTTGAGGTTGCTGTGAGCTAGGCTGACGCCATGGCACTCTAGCCCAGGCAACACAGTGAGACTCTGTCTCAAAAAAAAAAAAAAAAAAGTCCATCTTGTCCACTAGGCTGTGGACTCCATGAGGACAGGGCGGGTGCCTATTTGGTTTACAATAGCTACCTGGTATTTATAGCATGAGTGAATGAATAAAAGATGTATGTGGAAAGGGTGGAACTTCTATCCTGTCTCTTTATGCTGCTAACAGCCACGAGGCATGCCGGGAGCCAGTGGGGAGGAAGCTAGAACAATTGAGGCATGGGTTGCTAAACTAACCACAGCAATCTGGCCCCTGTGAGAGTTGACAGCCAGAATCATGTGGTCTGAAGAGGGTCGTGAACCATCTCTCCCTAAAAGTCCAAGCTGATGTTCCCTGAGTATGTATAATAGCAGACATGTTTCACGGTGGCAACAGCTGGGATTGGGTGGTTCAATGGTCAGAGAGGCCTGTGTCACCGCTATCTTGTGTTACCAACTTCCATCACGGTACGTACCACCTGCCTTTGCCCAAATAAGTGAACCCGATCTATTTCCCAGTACCAGCAACAGTTACACCCATGTGAACTCCCAACCAGAATCATGTTTGACCCCGAGCAGGAGCTAGTCAATTCTGCACCAGGAGCGCTCCATTCCCAAACAGCAGCCAGCACGACAGGAAGTGGAATCAAGATCAGAACAAAAGAGGGAAGCAGAAGGGAGCTTTAGCACACGTTTCTGGGTGTCCTACCCATGGCCCCTCACCCCGAACCACACCAGTGCTGCACCTCCAGCTGCCAGCACCTGCAGTTCTTTCCTGGGGCTTTCTCCGCTTCCAAAGCTCATTTGTGCCCATCTGAACGGCAGACCAGGAGGTGTTAGGACGTTAATGCCTCCTCCCCCTACTCCCCCAGCCCCCTCAACCAAAAATTGATGGGACTTGGTGCGTAAATACCCCAGTTCTCTCACTCACCCTTCAAGTGGGACAACTCTGAGGGGTGTTCTACGCTGGTTCCCAGACACTCCCCAGCGGGTCAGGCTCCAGTCACCACGGCTTTGATAACGCACCTTTTATTAGCTGCCTTTCCTTCCCAGTTTCTCTTTCCCACTCCCCCTCCACACTTCCTGGAGAGATCAACTCTCAAACTACAGCCACTTATCTTTGCCTCAAGTTCTCTTCTGGAGAAATGTAAACCAGTACAGCATTGTATGTGCAAAGGCCTGGACTGAGGAAACAGAAGGTGAGTTTGGAGAACAGCCAGTGGTGTTTTGTGGAGACAGAACAGAGCCCAGGAGATGAGAACAGGGGAACTGAGGCAGGAGGCTGGGGGCAATCCTAGGGGCTTCTTGCACCAAGCTGAGGAGTCTGGTTTTGTCTAAGGGCAATTTCCATCTGTTGCCTGGGGAACAGTGCTACAGACACCCACACGAGAATGGCTCTTCGGGTCAAAAGGGATTCAACGTCATATAATCCTGTCCCCACCCAAATTTGAATCCCTTCCATAGCACCCCCAGGTCTACTTGAATGCTCCCAGTAGACTGAGAGCTCTCTCTCCCACCAAACTGTTCCTAACAGCCAGGTCTGATTACTACTAACTAACTTCAAGAAAGTTCTAGAAATATCTCCCTCGTTTCCGTTTTGTTTTGTTTTGTTTTGTTTGAGATGGTCTCGCACTGTTGCCTGGGCTAGAGTACCGTGGCATCAGCCTACCTCACAGCAACCTCAAACTCTTGGGCTCAAGTGATCCACTTGCTTCGGCCTCCGGAGTAGCTGGGACTACAGGTGCGCACCACCACGCCTGGTTAATTTTTTCTATTTTTAGTAGAGACAGGGTCTCACTCTTGCTCAGGCTGGTTTCGAACTCCTGAGCTCAAACAATCCTCCTGCCTCGGCCTCCCGGAGTGCTAGGAGCCCTCCCGTGTTTCTTAGAGCTAATTGTTCTAACCTATGAAAGTCCATCAGTATATAAACTGTCTCCTCCTCACTCTTCTCTCCTCCAGCCTCAGTCTCTCTACCTCCTCCCACCATTCTCAGTGTAACAAGGTCGCTTGTCCCTGCCCCATCTGGGACCCTGTCCTCTGCATGTACTTAGACTTCCAGCTTTGGGAATGATATTCTGGGTGTGATCTAACCAGCCCACAGCACAGGAGGCTTCCAGGATCTGCTTCCAGAGAGTGTCCCCTGCTCACTAGCCCAACGTAACAACACTCATCACATCCCTGACCCACGGAAGCTGTCAACTAAAACCACTTTCAGCCCCTCATTTGTTCATTCATTCAACATACATTCTACTGCATACTTACCATGTGCTACACACTGTTTGAGATGGTAGGTATGGATCCACGGAGTTTTTAAAAACCCCTTCTCTTATGAAGTTTATATTCTACAGCAGGAGTCAGCAAGCCACTGCAAATCTGGCCTGCTGCCTGTTTTTGTAAATAAAGTTTTATTGGAACACAGCCATGCCCATTTGTTTGTTTACATATCAAGTTTGTTTTCACGCTACAGCAGCGAAGTAGAGTAGTTGTGACTGAGAGCACATGGCCCACAACGCTCAAAATGTTTCTCTCTGTTCTTTAACAGAAAACGTTTGCTGGTCCTCAGTCTAGAGGACCACCCAGAATGCTAGACACTGGAGACACAGCAGTGAAGAGACAAAATCCCTGCTCTCTCACAGCTTGTGTTCTAGAAGCCTGCTACATACCAGGCACTGTTTGGGGTACTGGGGATTCTGCAAAGAGCAGTCAAAGTATCTTCCCTATGGAATATTCCAGAAGGCTTATTAAATGCCAGGCTCTGTGCATTAGAGGTGAACCAAATTGACAAAATCCTTATCTCCATGGACTTCTCGGTTTGGTTGGGGATAAGGTAATAAACAAACAAAAACAGATCTTTAGGTGATAAATAAATGCTATTTAAAAGCAGTAAGCAGGAGCTGGGATGTCCTTGCATGGACTGCCATCCTTGGTCTCTGCAATCCTACTGAGATGTGAACAAGGACGTAGCCAATGCTGCTGATTCTGTGTCCACTGCAGGGGCCTGGCCTGACCCCAAGCCCTAAGCAGGCAGTGCCTACAGATGCCCAGCACACCTTGTGTGTCTTCTCATTCTCCTCCTTTCAAAAGCAGAATGGCTAGATGGGTGTGTGTGTCTAACACTTTAAGGGAACCTTTACTGCTTCTTTTAACTAAAGTATTTTTCCACACAAGCTCCCCTGTTCAAGTATTCCTTCTAATTACCATTTTCCTTTTACTGTGTGTTGTGTAGAGCTGCACAGAAGTAAGCTCATGGTGAGCAGGAGCCCCCGGGGTGGCAGGGAAAATAAAGCCTGACTATTAGGGGGCTCGGTGAAGCGGCAGCTTCTACATCTTCCCTGCAGGGGGGAGAAACGGCCCAGAAACTGCACTGCACCAGGCCAGACACAGCTCAGTAGGACCTGGCTCTGAGACAGCTTTGTAAGGTAAGAAAATACCATTGGCTTTGAGAGGTTACGGAGGCTCTATCCAGAAGCCCGGAATGTAGAAATTTTAAACGACTCTGTGGATTAAGGCACCACCAGCTGTTCCACCAGGACCTGATTTCCTCACACATGCTTTGTGTGCAAGAAACACATAGGCAGGGAGCGCCTACGGTGAGGCTTGGATATGTCAAGCCCTTGTGAGTGGAGCACACGTAGACAAGCACTTAGGACGGCGTGCCTGGAAAACAGTATGCGTGTTTGTTGTTGTGATGATACCCGGGCGCTGCCTTCATTTATTCATTCATTCATCCACTCGATCTTCCAGCGAACCTCAGTTGAGGGTCAGAGATGTCCCAGATGACTGGAAATAGAGATGTCCAGGAGTGAGATGCAGGGGTGGGGGTCAGGGGGGAAAGATTGCTGGCTTGCATTCCTTAGAAGGATGGTGTTGCCGTGCACTGAGACCAGAAACCAAGGAAAGGTGTGCGTTGGGAGGGGTTGGGTCATGAGTAGGCTGGGAGCACGGTGAGTAGAGATGGCTGTGCAGATCCCAGTAGAGACATTCACTGGGCAGTTGGGTATGTGGCTTGGGGCTCAAGGAGAAGCCTGGAAAGGCCTGGTCAGTCCTAGGCTGTGACACGGGGCCACCCGAGCATCTCCTCCCACAGAGCTGGCCTGGTGCTCAGAGGAGACAAGAGAGGTTACTGGGACCCTGGGTGTGTCAGCATAGACCAGCATTCAGAGTGTCATTGTTTAACTGAAGACCAAGGGCAGTGATCAGCCTTGGGCCTCTGACCAGGAAGCAGGTGGGACCCATCTGATAGGCCACATTTCATTCATCTATGTATACATTGATACACACACACACACACACACACACACACACACACACGCACACATCCCCAGTGTACTCTGTAGCCAGGCTCTGTCCCAAGTGCTTTACAGATGTTAATTCATATCCTTGCGGTAACTCCACGATCAGTTTATATTATTCAATTTTACAGATAAGGAAACTGAGACACAGAGAGGTTAAGTCACTTGCTTACAGTCTCACAGCTATTAAGTGACAAAACTCAAACCCAGGCATTCTGGCTCCAGGGCCTCTGCTCTCAACTGCTGTGCTTTTGCTGCCTTCCCAGCACCAGGGCAGCTCCTGCACAGGCCAAAGAAATGTCCCCAGCCCCCACGCCCAGAGCTGGCTGGGCTCACGGGAGGGGTGCAGGTCTCCTCTGCCAAGGCCACAGGGAGCCCCTCCCCTGGATCCCCTCCCCGTGTGCCCCTCTCCTCAGCCAGAAGCCCTGGGCACAGCTACAGGGACTGGAGTCTTGGCAACAGGACGTTGGCTCAGACTGCCTTGGTGTGGGCCACCTCCTCTAGCTTTATTAGTCGTCTTTTAAAATAGACTTTTCTGTTTCAAACACCTCCACTTACCACTTGCTGAGCATCTTTCAGCACATCCACCGTGTTTCCCTGTCATCATATACGCTGTGCGGAATATCACAGACATGCCGACTTTTTGTGAAATCGCAGCCTCTGGAGAGAGACTTCTCTTTTCCTCTTTTAATTATGTCATTTTCCAGTTGGCCTTTTTCTTTTTGAAAGGTGAGCCTCTGATGACTGATTGTGTGACCGTTAATTTCAACATTTTGATCACACTTACCAGACCGAGGCAGGAAGAGTCTTCAGCTGATCGTGCGGTTTCACCTTCTTACTTTGCAAATGAGGAAACCGTGTCTCGGAGAGGAAGCTCGGCTTGTCTGAGATCACACAGCCAATTAGTGGCCAAGCTGGGGCTGAAACGTGAACCAGTTAATCTTGTAGTGTGGGGATTTAATAACAGCAGTAATAATAATTCATATTTATCATACCATTGAAGTTTGCAAAGCATAAACGTTAGTTCTCAGGTCTCTGGCCCCTCTGTCCTGTATGGAGAGTGGAACTTTTTCTTCCAAAGCCAGCTGTCCACCCTACCCACATCTGGAATTCCAACCTCTCTCATCCTGTAAGAATTAAGTGCCCACAATGACACCAGAAGCTCATCAAAAGGCAACACACCCTTATTGGACCACCCCCTGTTAATTCCATAGTCATTCCAGGGCTAACTCCACAGCCAGACTCTTCCATCTCCCCAGACACCTCTGCTCCCTCCTCCTACTGGTGGCTGTGTTTCCCCTTGGGGTGGCAAGAGGGCACTTGGCTTCCCCCACCAAACAATGAGGTGTCTTCCCAGTGAAGTCTCAGCAATGATGAGCATCAACACCAGAAGACCCGTACAGTGTTTCATCCAACCCTCCTCCCACTTTAAGGATCGGGAAGCTGAGGCCCAGGAAAGGAAAGTGACTTACCCAGATCACACTGCTTTGGGACAAGAAACAATGCCTGAATCAGTTGTCTATTGTCCCCTGTATTCTAGATACCCAACATCAGCCTCTGGCTAAATGCTGCCTTGAGCATAGCTTGTTTATTCTCTTGTTAAATAAAAATTATTGCCTAGAGAGTAGCAATAAAATTGTAGGACAGTAGCAACTCACCCACCTCACCCCTCCATTGTCTCACTCCATGATTCCCAATCCTGCCTGCGCATCAGAATCCCCTGTGACACCTTATAAGTACTCAGATTCCCAGGCCCCTGCCTAGATTGACTGGAACAAAGTCTCAGGGAGTGGGGTCCTGGCATCTGCGTTTTATCGAAGCTGCATGGGTGATTCTAACAGGCAGGCAGCCGGCGATGGGAAAGATTGGTCCACTTGATGGCCAAGAATCACATCAGCAGGTTTGAGTCATTGTGATTGAAATGGAATGTAACTAATTATATTTTTGAGCTTTAAAAGCTTAATTCTACTATAATTAAAACAAGAAGCCAAGACAGCGTGAAAGATTTCTGACCAGAGGAGCTCTTTCCGAGTCACACCCAATACACAGAGGACAAGCTTGGAACTTCTCCATCCACCCCTTCTTGCAAAAAGAACACATCAGACCATACATCCATGAAGTAATAATATGCCTCACTAGTGAAAATTCTGAATGCCCAGATACGTAAAGAACCATTTACGTTTTATATTTCAAATTAAGGAGAATAGGTGGTGAATAATAGAAGTTACGGATCACAATTAATCTTAGTCCTCCCTGGTGGTCTTTGCCTTCATTATCTTCTACTTCTCCCTCCTGAAATCCAATCCATCCTCAGATCAAATGGGAAGCCTAAGTTCCAAAGTCAAAGTTCCTTTGAAAGACAATAGGTTCATACAGAAACTAGAAGGTCACAGGAAATGCATAAAATAAAAGAGGGGTTCCAGGAGACTCAGAATAACCGTACTTGGGACTCTGCCCTTGGTGTGCGACTGAGTGGAGACAGGTAGTGAGGAATCCAAGAGCATCCCTGAAAAGCGACACTTGAACAGAGACAACAAAACCCGGCCTGATGCGGGAGGAGAAGAGGTAGAGACACTTTATCCTAAAGCTCAAGAAGGTTAATAAAAGTCAAGGATTTTTTTCATGTGTTTGAAGAAATACAAGACAATAAATGTTCAGATTTCCCCTGAAATGAAGAAGGGCACCTGTTCTGCCACAATGAGAGGGAAATAAAGGTGGAAATTTGCGTTGGTGGGGCGTTGAGTGCCTTTCTGGCTCTGTATTCTACACGGAGCTTTCACATGCACCCCTTGTTCCTGGTTCCACCATCAGCCCGGCCACGCCAATGAGCAGTTATATTAATAATCATCCCCACTGCGAGGAGGAGGGAGATGACATTTGGAGCGGTCAAGACCCTCCCAAGATCCCACCAGCTAGGAGTCGATGCCACTGAATTTCAACCCAGGCCGTTTTAACTCCAAGTGGATAAGAGATGTCTTCCCACTGTGGAGACAGAGCTCTGCTAGGACACAATAAAAAGCCAAGAGGGAGATAAGGGGAGCTTCCATTATCCATTTTTGTGGGAGCCTCGGACATCTGGCCATTGCACTGGATATTAGATTGGGACTTTCTCTGGCTAGGGTATCAGAAACATTGGCTTTATCCTTCCCAGCTGATAAAATGGAGCTGTCTGTGAAGACCAGTATTAAATCACCTTCCTCATGCTCCCCTTCTCCAATGATTCACTCTTCTCACGCGTCATTATTTCAAATCTTCAAATTGTCCTCATTGCTCTCCTCTTGAGTTCCTTCCAAGTCCTCTTTCCACAGGGAAAGAGCTTTTCTGTTAATCTATGCAGTGTTCTATCTGCTGTGCCCCGGGGCAGGACCAACGGGAGCTGTCCAACAAAAGGACAATGGATGGGTAGTCCCGAGAGTCGGAGATCAAGAGAGAAAGGATAAAATGAGGGAAACCATTGTTTATGTGCCAGTCGGTCACTGGGCTCTAAGTTTATATCCATTATGCCGTTTGGTTTTCATGGTAAACCTGTGAAGTAATATTACCTCCATTTCACAGATGAGAAAGCTGAGGCATGGGCAAATTAAGTAATTTACCCAAATTCATACAGTAAATGTCAGAACTAGGCTTGGAAGTCAGCACCCACATGGAAGCCTGTGTCATTTTCAGGTGCAATGCATCTGCAAGAACCAGGAAGGAGCACCGACACGGAATGGTTGGAGTGAGAGTAGTCAAAGGTGCAGGTGAAGGTTCATTACCTGAAGATCAGAAACGGTTCAAACTAAAGTCCAGGGATATCAGTTAGAGTCCTGACAGTGATAAGATGTTATGCTCAAATTGTCATTTAAGGGCATTTCACTAAAAACACTGCTTACAAAGGTGTGGGCAGGATGCAGGAAAACCACAAAGAATAATGCAGAAGCTAGAAGGAGCAAGGGGAGGGGCAGTTGCTGGAGACAGGAGAGAGGGTGCTTTACAGAGAGGGCCAGATAGCAGGAGCCTAACCCTGTGGAGACACAGGGAGGCAGGCAGGGGAGCGAAGCTCCCTACGCCACTCCCCTCTTTCCCTTGGATCTCCTGCTGGTGCCAACCAGCTGAACCCATCTGGAAGCCAGAGGGAAGGGAGCCCAGCGATGCTCCATACAGTCAGCCCCCCAGGCACAGAGCTGGGTGGGGAAGGGTGGAGAGTGGATCCAGAGGGGCAAACAGAAGAAATTCACCCTCCAGTTTCATGGAGAGGCAAAAGCCATAGAGGTCCAGAGTCAGCCTGATGGGAGAGATCCCAGTCTGCTGTGGAGAGCCTCCTGAGACGAGATCTTCATACCAAGATGCTCCTTTCAAGGGCTTACGGCTCACTCTGTGGTTATGGCCTCAACAGTCTTAAAGATTCAGTTCTCTGGCCAGTGCCTGATACCTGCTCCTCCTAACACCCCGGCTGCCTTCCTGTCTTCCAAAAACATAGTGGTCATGAGCAGAGGTTCTGACCTAGATTCAAATCCTGGCTCCACCTCTCACCAGTTGTATGATACAGAACAAGTTGCTGAACCTCTCCCTGCCTCGGCTTCCTCATCAGTAAAATGGGTACAAGAATAGTGCCTCCCTTAATGCAGTGCTGTGAAAAATGGATACATTAAGTGGTTAACATGGTGCACATTAACAAAAGCACAAAACTTATTAGCAATTATGATTATTATAATGCTCCCTCCCAAATATTTATTGAGCTTCAGGTTATGAGCTGGAAGGAGAATTGTCTGCAATGCTCATGAGCTTCTGATAAATGCCAGCACAGGGATGCACCAGTGACACTGGCCAAATATGAGGACGTGTGCTAATGGGCTAGTAAACGGAGCCTCTGAAGAGGGACTCCAAGGCTCCAGCCATAAATCAAAAGGAAGCCAGGCACTGAGAATAGCAAGTCAAAGACAGCAATTACAAAGTGTAACTCAAATATATGTGAACTTGGAGGAGTCAAACAGCAAAGGATGGATCCCCAGCCTCCCTCAGCAGCTGTGAGTGAGGAATGTTGATCGAACACAAGCAGCAGCCATGGAGTTCAGCCAACACTCCACCTGGAAATTTTGGGGTTTTGTTTTGCACCCTGGAGCCAAGCAATCCTTCCCAGAACAGTGAGAGAAAGTGTTTCTGGGCATTTCACAGAGGATCTTTGCAAAATGTATTAGCAGAGTCCATTGACATAGAAGTTGCTGCATTTGTATGAATCACTTCAGGAGCAAATGGGAACAGAATTTGCTAAAGCAATAAAAATAAGTTGGCAAGAATTTTAAGAGGCTAAACTGTAAGAAGTATTATCACATAGGCTGAGATGTCTCTCTGCAATTGCTATAAGGAAACAGGTTGTCAATATCCCCACCAAACAAGCAAGGTGGGTGGGGGATATTTCTCTGGCTGGAGGCACATGTCCTGGAGCTTCTCTGGGAACAGAGGTGCTGGGCTCTGCGTTAGCCTTCTAATCAGCTGCATCGAAAGTGGAGTAGGGCCAGAGGGAGCTGGGTCCAAATCACATCACCAATATGAGTGGTCCAGACCAAACAGGATGGAGTCCAAGGGTGCAGATACAGAGCAGGTTTCCAGACCCTAGGCACATGGAGGACTGGACCCCAGCTATGTCCAGGCATGCCAAGGGCTGGAGCAAACACCCAAGACACAGGGGGTTAAAAAATGGGCGTCCTGATTAATGTCTTCCAGTTCCTGCCACCATGGCAGAGACATGCTAGGAGAATATAAAGGGGCATGGAGCAAACAGTGACCAGGCTGATATGTGCCAGATAAGCCATTGCATGAGGTCGTTCATTCAGCACATAGTTATTGACCACCTACATTGTGCCAGCCACTATTTTAGGCAATGAGTATATAGCCATGAACCAAACCAACAAGATTCCTGCCCTCAGGGAGCTTGCATTCTAGTGATGGGAGACAGATACAAGCAAATACACTAATAAATATATAACTTCAGTACAATGCAAACAAGCAAATAAATAAAGCAGTTTATGAGGAAAGAGACTGATGAGGAAGGGAGTAAGGTAGGAAGGCCCTTGCCTCCCCCTTTCTTGCCCCTGACGTAACTTCACCTGCAGGGAAAGGGAACATTGCAATACATGAGCTGCACTCGGAGGCACTGATTAGGCCCCACCCTCTAATGGAGGAGTTATCTCACTTTTTTGTTTGTTTTTGCTTTTGTTTCACCTGGTTCTTAGTGTAAAGGGTTTGTTTTTTTTTTCATTTTTTACTTTTTTAGAGATAGGGTCTTGCTGTGTTGCCCAGGCTGGCCTTGAACTCCTGGCCTCAAGCAATCCTCTGGCCTTGGTCTCCCAAAGTGCTGAGATTATAGAAGTGAGCTATTGCACCCAGCCTTACCTTGCTTTAAAATGGGTATTTTCCCCTCTCCTTTCTCTTTTCTCTCCAAGCAGCAGGAATAGCAAACAACCCCGGAACCAATCTCTCAGAGCAGACCTACAACTAGCCTCCTCTCCTCTCTCTTTCACTCGTGTGCCTTGGGCAGCAAGGTGCTCTGCCAGGCAGGCCTTGCCCAGTCAGAGTATGCCCAACAGTCTCCCAGCCTCTTCTTTTTCTTTCCCGCATGAAGCCCTAGTGCAGAGGAATGTAGGGCTCAGGTTTGGGCATGGAACAAGATGGGTGAGGACTGAGTGGTGATTGGCAGTTACAATAGCAGTGATGGCCTACTTCAATCTGATTCAACTAGTTTAGGAAAAGGGATATTCCACATGGTCAAGCACAAGTCACCAGCCGTTCCCTACTTTGGGTTTGGGGGCCCACGCCTAGTCAACAGTAAAATGGCTGCCTTAGTCTGTTTTGCATTGCTATAAAGGAATATCTGAGATTGGGTAATTTATAAAAAATAAAAAGATTTATTTGGCTCATGATTCTGCCGGCTGGAAGACTGGGGGCTCAGGCTGCTTCCACTCATGGCAGAAGGTGGAGGGGAATTGGCGTGTGCAAAGATCTCATGGTGAGAGAGGAAGCAAGAGGTGGGGGGGAGGTGCCAGGCTCATTTTAACAACCAGCTGTCACAAGAGCAAGAACTCACTCACCCTCCCCCAGGGAGAGAATTAATCTATTCATGAGGGGTCCAACCCCATGACCCAAACACCTCCCATTAAGCTCCACCTCCAACATTGGGGATCAAATTTCAACAACCGTCCAAACTATAGCTATAGAATGGCTTTTTAATAAAAGCCATTCTAACAGGGATAAGCTGATATCTCATTGTGGTTTTAATTTGCATTTCCCTGATGATTAGTGATGTTGAGCATTTTTGCATTTTTTTAAAAATTTCAGAATATTATGGGGGTACAAATGTTTTGGCAACGTGAATTGCTTTTGCACAGTTTTGAGTCAAAGTTACAAGTGTGCCCATCGCCAGTACTGTGCATTGTACCCGTTAGGTGTGATTTTACCCCTCCCCTCCTCCCCCTCCTACCTGCTGTCTTTCCCTTGAGTTTTACTTCCATATGCGTATATGAGTGTTGATTGATTGGTTCCAATTTAATAGTGAGTACATGTGCAGTGGGAATTCTACACCACTCACGAGGCGTATCATTCGGCTATTGTTGCCTAACAACCAACCACATACCTCAACAGAATATAACAATAAGCATTTGTCCTGCTCATGTGCTTGTAGGTTGGCTGAGAGTTCTGCTTATCTTGGCTGGGCTTGGATGGGAATGTATAGGCAGCTCTAGGCTGAAGGTCAGGAATAGTCTGCTCCAGGGACTCCAGGGTCTCCAGTCTTCCTCAGGCCAGCCAGCTAACCAGACACATCCTTTTCATGATGATGGCAGAAGGACGAGAGGAAAAGCAAAAATACCCAAGACACCTTATGGCCTTAGGCTCAGAACTGACACATGGTAGCTTCTTCCCACACTTCTTTGGGCCAAAACAAATTATGTGGCTAAGTCTCAACTCAAAGAGCAGGGACCTGCATCTACCTTTAGTGGAACAACTGCGAAGGTGCCTGGAAAAAGGCGTGGATACAGGAAGGGGTGAAGAAATAAGGCCAACCATTCCTCATGCACACTCCTCCCTTGGAAACACCCTAAGATGTAGAGGCATAGTCTAGGGAGAAAGGGACCCTACCCGGGGCACGCAGCTTAGATCTGAGGCCACCTTTGATTAGAGTTTGCCAATAAGAAAGCAGTAACTCTTTATTAATAATAAAAAAGAAAACATTCACTGGACACTTACTCTTTGCTAGGCATCATTCTAGATGTTTTATATGAATAAACCAGTCTTAATCCTCATAAAACCATTTAAGGTGTGTTCCATGAGCATCTTCATTTTGCAGATGAATAAACTGAGGCACAAGGAGGTGACATAAATTGCTCAAGGTCACAGAGCTAGTAGGCACCAGAGCCAGGATGGGGACCAGGCAGTCAGGCTTCAGCACACATGCTCCTAACCACCCATAATACCACCTTCGCTGTAGAGTGTGCCCTAAGTGCACTCGTCCCAGCCTGTCCTGTTCCCCGTCCACGGCCTCAGTGAACACTCACAGATGGAAGAGGCTTTAGACGTGGGGAGGGGAAGGGGCAGGCCCGGGGTGGGGCCCAGCTTGACTCACAGAAGTTGCTAGTTGTCAGGGGGCAGGAGCTCAGCCCAGGGTAGCTAAGCTTGGGTTAGGGTAGCAGGAGGAAGAACTAGATAAAGCCTTTCAGGAGACCTGGGGAGGAAAGGATATGGCTAAGAGAAAGGCTGAATAGGCTTCAGTGTCTAGAAAAAGGCCCTCAGGACTAAAGGAAGACTTGACTTTGAGACTTCACGCAGCAGATCTCAGCATCCTTTGTCTCTCTAAATTGGTGGCACCTGGGCTCCTGGTCAAGCCATATTGAGAGTGAGGGTGTAGGAGCAGAATAGGAGATGGGGGGAGCAGGTGCCCTGAGGCTGTACCTCAGGCAGCCCAAGGATTTGAGTGGTGAATAAAGAAACAGGGAAAATTCGAGATGGATAAAAAACTTAGATCTAAGGCATGAAACCATAAGAATTCTAGAGGAAAATGTAGGAAAAACTCTTCTAGATATAGGCCTAGGCAATGAATTTATGACTAAGACCCCAATAGCAATCATGGCAACAACAAAAATTAATAAATGGGACTTGATTAAACTAAAAAGCTTCTGCACAGCTAAGGAAATAATCAACAGAGCAAATAGGCAACCTACAGAATAGGAGAAAATATTCACAAGCTATACATCCAATAAAGGGCTAATAACTATAACTTACAAAGAACTCAAGCAAATAAGCAAGAAAAAAATTTTTTAAAAAACCCTATTAAAAAGTGAACAAAAGATATGAACAGAAGCTTCTCAAAAGAAGAAAAACAAATGGCCAATAAATATATTTAAAAAATGAGATATCTCCATACTACTTTCCATAGAGGTTGTACTAGTTTGCAGTCCCACCAATAGTGTATTGAAAAGACACTAGCACTTGAATGTTCATTGCTGCACAATTCATGATCACAAAGATGTGAAATCAGCCCAAGTGCCCATCAATTTATGAGTGGATTAATAAAATGTGGTATATGTATACCACGGAGTACTACTTAGCCATAAAAATGGTGAATTAAATACCTTTGGTAACAACCTGTATGGAACTGGAGACCATTCTCCTAAGTAAAGTATCTCAAGAGTGGAAAAACGAACTCCACATGTACTCACTATTAAATTGGAACCAATCAATCAACACTCATATACGCATATGGAAGTAAAACTCAAGGGAAAGACAGCAGGTAGGAGGGGGAGGAGGGGAGGAGTAAAATCACACCTAACGGGTACAATGCACAGTACTGGCGATGGGCACACTTACAACGTTGACTCAAAACTGTGCAAAAGCAATTCACGTTGCCAAAACATTTGTACCCCCATAATATTCTGAAATTTTTAAAAAAATGAAAAAATGCTCAACATCACTAATCATCAGGGAAATGCAAATTAAAACCACAATGAGATATCAGCTTATCCCTGTTAGAATGGCTTTTATTACAAAGTCCACAAACAGTAGATGCTGGAGGGATGCAGAAAGAAAGGAACACTTATCCACTGTTGGTGGCACTGAAAATTAGTACAACTTCTATGAAAAACAGTATGAAGATTTCCCAAAAAACTAAAAGTAGACCTACCATTCAATCCAGCAATCCCACTATTGGGTATCTACCCAAAGGAAAAGAGACTTTTCATTAAAAGACACCTACACTCAAATATTTATTGCAGCACAATTCACAATTGGGAAAATGCAGAAGCAACCCAAGTGCCCATCAGTTCATGAGTGAATTAATAAAATGTGGTACATGTATACCATAGAGTACTACTCAGTCATAAAAATAAGATGAAATGATACCTTTTGCAACAATCTGGATAGAAGTGGAGACCATTCTCCTAAGTGAAGTATCTCAAAAATGAGAAAACAAACACCACGTGTATTCACTATTAAATTGCAACTAACTGAAGAGCACACATGGGAAGTGAAAGTCAGTGGAAATCAACCAGGAGGGAGGGGGGAGGGGAGAGGGGAATAAACCAACCTAAAGGGTACAATGAACGCTATTTGGGTGATGGGCACACCTATAGCCGGGACTCAAACTTTACAAAAATGATCCATGTAACTTAAAACATTTGTACCCCCTTAATATTTTTAAATAAAAAAAAGAGAGACAGGGATACAAAGAGTCCCCTGAGGCACATTGCTGAATTCATATTCAACCTGTCACCCACTTCAGTGACTCTCCTTATTTTCTGTTATGATAAACAATAACAGCTTACTCAGTGAGCATTTTATAAGAGACAAGCCATTTTCAGACACAGGGATTGCATCTGACACTCACAACAACCCCGCAGGGGAAGCAATTCATTTTAAAAATAACACTACCAGGGCTCAGGGAGGTTAAATGCCTTGTCTAGGAACATCCAACTAATTAGAATTGGAATCAACGCCTTCACCCTCTTATGCCTGCACCATCCTCATGTTTCCCTGTAAGGAGGGCAGGCAGAATAAGTCAGTCTTTGGTCTCTTGAGAGAAGGTGGTACTTTAAGTCTGTATCAATCATTCACACTTTAGTATGATGTATTTCCAGTTCAGTCATGACAGTAGGACACATGGATGCACTATAGAAAGGTGCGACAAGGGCTCCACCAAGGGGTGGAAGGGAAGCAATGCAGTGAACATCAAAAAATACCATAACTTCACCCGGTCTCAATTTCTCCCTCTGTTGGGACGCAGTTGTTGGAACCACGCTTAGAGAGGTTCAGGACAAGGCAAAAGATTTGGGTCAAGACAGTCAACAAGTAATCATGATTAATGAGACTGCTCCAGGTGCAGGGTGCTGCCCTGAGCACCTGGGAAAGGGCAATGAAGTCCCCATTCCAGGATGAAGAGGCACTAAGGATAGAAATAGGAACGGGAAATAGTAGTGGATGCTAGAAAGACAATGGCGTGTCATAACGGGATAGAGTTTTGGGAGTCGCAGGGTAGGGTCACAGGTTTGGTCTTGGGGGTCAGGAAAGGCCTCCTGAAAACAGGACCCTGGGGTGAGATTTGGATAAAGAGAAGGTGCTTGTCAAGATTTAGTTAATTAGAAAAACAATGTCAAGACCCAATGTAAAAAAAATTATAATGGCAACAGCAGTAATAACAGTAGAGTAGTAGCAGTAGTCACTAACACTTACACAGCACTCATTACGCGACAGGGATTGTTCTAAGTAATTTATATATCATATCATTTCATAGTCGCTACAACCCTGTGAGGTAAGTATTATCACAATCCCCATTTTACAGACGAGGAAACTGAGGCACAGAAGTTAAGTGATTTGTCTGAGAGCAGGTAAGAACCAAAAGGAAAGAAAGTTGCTAGGTGGTCAGTGACCAGGTTTCAGGGGCCCAGCACTGGGTCCCATGAGGAAAGATGGCCAAAGAGTCCAAGGCCAAAACTGAGGGTCACTGGCAGCATTTTTCAGACTATCTGCAGGACCTTAACTTCCATACTAGGCTCAATGCCAGGCATCCAAGCAAGCTGCAGCACCACAATGATGATGCCATGAGATGAGAAGGTTTAGCAACCCGCTCCCTACAGATTCCCCCACTGAGGCAGCAGTGGAGCAGGGAGTGGGAGGCCAGTGGCACCCTGCCCACTGCTGGTCTCACCTTGGCTATAAATAACATAGTTAAGAAAAAAACACCCACACGCAGGCAGTGCTTGATTGTTAAACCCACTTTCCGGTCTGTTCACCCCATAGGAGTAGTGCAATGATCTGAATCCAAACTCAGGCACTGTGAAATTTAGAGTGTCAGGAAATCAAACAGACACACCAGACCTTCAGCCTGGATCTTTTCCTGTCAAAAGAAGGTCTCATCTTGTCACAAATAGAAAGGGGTGTTTGCTCTCTTAAGGACTACACGCTCCCCCTCCTGCAGGCCTGATCTCAGCTAAGGACGTCATCAGCCAAGCCAGAGCCCACCTCTCCTGCTCCCCCATCCCCCCCGTCTCTCCTCATTGTGATTCCAATCATTAATAGAGCACTTGTCACATTATAGCATCACAGGACTTGAATAGATGTTGGGGAGGAAAAAGGAAGTGAGGGAAAGAGAGGGGAGGGAGGAGGAGGGAGGAGGAGAGAGGGGAGGAAAGAGAGGGACGAAGGGAGAAGGGGGTCCAGGCTGAAGAGGAGGAAGGACACTGTTAAAGCCTGCTCCCAAGGAGCTCATAGCTGGTGGGGCAAATGGGCACACAAAATGTTGGGGTGATGACAACCCCACATGACACATGGTTCAGAAAAGATCTGACCAAAATGTGGCAGCTCAGAGCTGGTGACAACTTCTACCAGGAAGAGCAGAAAAATCCTTTGAGCTGAGCCCTGAAGGGTAAGTAGAAGTTTTCCAGGTGGAAAAAGGAAGAAAAGGGCATCCCAACATATAAGGAAAACAGCACATGTGAAAGCACAGGTGCATAGAAGCTCCCATCACGTGTAGGGAGGTAAGACTGGGATGCCCATCGAAGCTGCAGGTATCACCATGCTTTATTCTTCCTCCTTAGTTGAAATCTTAGAGCTACTCATGGTGCCCCAACGCCCACCTGCTCCCCTCACCCAGATGCCAGGTCCTGCCATTTCTGACTTAAAACATTTTTTAGCTTTGTCCCTGAGTCTGGTCCCCACTACCACCACTGTTGTTGAGGGTCCTCCACCCCCGGCCTCTTTGCCAAGCCTGTATTATTACAACAGCCTGGTCTCCCTGCCTCCTGGTTCCCCTCACTCCAACCTGTCCATTCCCAATGACCCCATTTCTAAACTATTTTCAGAGTCTACCTTGCTAATAGTGACCCAAGGAGGATGACACCTGCTTCAGCTAGAACCCAGAGGGCCCTCTAAGAGAAAAGTTAGAAAGAACGATCACCTGCAAAGACCAGAGAGCCAAGCAGCAAAACCATATCTAGGCTGGTGATAGAAGCAGGTTCACTCATTCATTCATTCATTCATTCATTCGACGGTATTATGGACAACTCACTCTGAGCCTGTCTTTATGCTGGGTACAGGGCACAAGCTGGCACACTATAGAGACTCAGTCTCTGCCATCCCTGCCCTCATGCAACTTGGAGGAGACAGCTATGAATCAAATAGTTATGCAAATAAATGTAAAATTACAATTGTGATAAACACCACAAAGAAAAAGGGAAGTCTGCATGCTCACAAGGGAGACTTTCAAGGATAAGACACGCAAACTGAGATTGGAAGGGTGGGTTAACTAGACAAAGATTGAAGAAAAGAAACATTCCATTTATTAGTTAAGAGCTGGCCTAGGATTGATATTACCTGAATTTGAATCATGTCCCCCACCAATGGTTTATTTTGGCCAAATTATTTCACCCTTGCATGCCTTGGTTGTCTTGTCTGCAAAATGGAGATGGTAATTGTATATACCTTAGAGATTTGCTATAAGGATTTAGTAAGACCAAGCATTTCAGTAGCTAGTACGGTACAGGTACGGGTTCAGGAAATAAATGGTGGGAGTGCCAGCAATAGTGACTGTGGGGATAGTGATGATAATTACAATGATGCTGGTGGTGATGATGATAATGGAAGTGGTGGTGATTATAGAGATGATCATGGCAATCATGATATTGATGATGGTCATTGCAAGAATGATGATAGTGATGATGACGGTAATGATATTGATGATTGTGATGATGGTGATGATGATGGTGACTTTTGCACTCACAGCATATGCAGATGCCCTCGGGTTGGGGGAAGCACAGCAGGTATGCAGGATAGGAGGTGCTAAGGAAAAGAGCCAGTCATGTCTCCTAAGGCAGGCAGAGCCAAGCTCTGTACATTCCAATTCATAGACTCTGTGCCCTGAGCTTCCTCAAAATGTAATCAGAGAGCTCTGAAAAGGATCTAAAAGTATGCTAATGCAGTGGCCACTCAGATTCAGTTAACATTGAGTTCCCTGCTCTAAAAAGTCCTTCTTTAATGCTGACAGTATCACCAGGGAGACCAGTGTTAACTGAGTGCCTGCCACGTGCGAGCAATTATTCACGTTACTCCATTTGATCCTCACGACACTTTCTGGGTGGCAGGCACCGTGCTGAGCACTGAAAATGTGTTGGTAAACAGGATACAAATATTATGCCCATTTTACAGAAAGAAAAATAAACAAGTCATAGAAAGTTCAGTAATTACCCAAGTCATGCGGCTAATAATAAAGATAGGATTTCAGCCTAGCTCCACCTGTCTCCTAGTTCAAGCTCTTAGTTCCACGTACCACTATGTTTTCTAGTGCTGAGACAGAACTGCAAGACCCAGGTCCTAATTAACAGAGGAGCTCCCTCCTGCTTCATGCCCTGAGTTGGGGCATCTTTCAGATGCCATCAGAATTCACAGGAAGTCCTTAAGTCGAGTGATCTGCAATTTGTGGTCACTGCTTGTAAGAGGTGACAAGAGGGAGCAAGGCTGCAAATGTTCACTGAGCCCTACAAGAGGGTCATTGCCTTGTATACCTTACTTCATGGAAGCCAATCTCATTTCTTACTCAGGTATTCTTGCCTCCTATTTATAGGGTAATGGAACTAAGACTCAGAGTGGTTACAAAATGTGTCCAAGGTCATGCAATGGAGAGTGTCATATTTAAATCCAGGGTTGTCTGACTCCAAAGTCCAGCCTCTTTAGCCCACACTATCCCCTAACTATGTTCGTTGTGATTCAACGCACACACACAGACATACACATACGCACATACACACGCACATATACATATAGCCAAACACAGTGACAGACACTGAAATAGATTTTACCCCAACTCTGAATGCACAAAAGTGTCTATAAATGCATAATGTTTTCAAAGATGCCCCACCTCTGAAAACAATGGAGGAAGAAGGAAGCAGGTAGCTGCCTGATTTTCTCGTGTGTTTAGGCTGCAACATGGCTTTTCTGTACTTCTAAACACCTGTTTCTTCTGTGCCCATGGAGGATAATAGATAATACAGCTGAGGTTTCAAGGTTGAAACTTTAGACACTGGAAAACAGGTCTTCAGGTTATTTATTTCTTATATTATCCTCAGCTCCTCCAGGAGCTGAAGTTACTCTAGATTTATAGGCCAGGGACTGAGCAGGGATGCTGGAAACACATTTGGGCCCATGAGAGAGGGAGTCGTGCATGTGCTTTTCTGGACACAATGGTTAAAAGTGAGTTCTTGGTTCCAGCACAGACTGTCCCTTACTAGCTATGACCTGCGCAATTCATTTAACCTTTCTATGCTTCAGTTTCACCATCTGGGAAATGGGCCACCTACCTTATCTTAGTCAGTTATTGCTATGAACATTCTGGGTAACAAACCCCAAAAATCTCAGTGGTTTTACACAAGCATTTATTTTTCACCTGTAGGCTTGTAGATTGACTGGGGCTCTGCTTCAGCCTACAGATTAAATCCAGGTCTTTTCCATGTGTCTATCATTTCAGGATGAAGGGAAGCAGTGATCCGGTGCCCGATATTCTGATGGCCAGTAATAGAAGTGCAGGAGGGCTGGCCAAATCACCTGAGCCTGTTTAAAGCTTTGCGTTGGACATAAGGTACACTGCATCCACTCACATTCAAATAGCCAAAATCAATCACATGGCCAAATTCAGAATCAGTGGGGCAGGGAAGTAAATTCTAACCACATGGAAGCCATGAAAAGAGAGGGGTGGTGTTCTGGTTACTACTGATGCATACAAATTTACTCCAAAACTTAGAGGCCCAACCAATCACTGTTTCACTTGTGATTGTATTGATCAGGAATTTGGGAGGGCTCAGCTGGCTAGTTGTCACTTGGACTTCCCTGTGATTGCAGCTGGGTTTCAGCCATCTGAAGGCCCAACTGGGCTAGGCATCTGACACTGCCCCTCACGTGGCTGGCACTTAATGAACTGTCCACCAAAGTGCCCACGTGTGGCCTGTCCAGCATGGCGGTCTCAGGGTAGTGAAATTTGACTTCCTACATGGTGCCTGGCTTCCCCCAGGGGGAACCTCCCAGGAGACCCTGGTCTTCTCTGACCTAGCCTCTGAAGTCACACAGCATCACCTCCACTGGTTACAGGTAAGTCATTAAGGTTGGCCCAGATTCAAGTGGAAGAGACAAAGACTCCACCTCTCAAGCGTCAAAGAATTTGCAGGCATGGAAGAGGCAAGGAAGAAAAAGGAATAAATAGTACTATCTACCTACTCCCCCCATAAAAGTCGTTGCAATGATAATATATATAAAGTACTTAGCACAGTGTGTGGTGCAAAGTAAGCCCTTAATAAATGGTAGCCATACACATCACAGAGTCCCTGGATAAAGGTTCCAGGTGCTCCACTGGTCTCTCTTGTTAACTCAGTGCAGATAGCTGGTCTCCTTTTTTGGGAGAGGCAAAAGGGAATGGCCATGGGGCTATCACTGGCAGCTCATCTGCAGGGTAGCAAGTGCTTTTGCTATGCAGTCCACATCCAGTATCTCACTGAATACCCACAACCAGCTTGTGAGGTCATATTGTTATTGTCAGCCTCATACTCTGAAAACTCTTGCCTCCGCCCATCACCTTTAAATATGCAGTTGTGGGAGGGGGAATTTGGGAGAGCAATCAAGCATCCTCTCTCCCTACCCTCACCTCTCCACCCTGGTTTAAGGATCCATACCACCAGAAAACCCATGCAATTCGCTCATCCCTCTGTCATAGCCCTGATCCCACTGAGTATGTCACTCTGGTCTCACTCTTGTGTCACTGCGAATTCCTTGAAGACAGGGACCATGTCTGATTTAGTCTGGACCCCGTGTCCAGGGCATAGCCTGGCCCAGAGGAATGTGGACATTTTTCACTTATTCTTCCGGGTCCACTCACCACTCTTCTCTACCTGGACACATCAACAGGCCACCTTGACCTCTGCTAATGGTTGGGTTTGGCCAGAGAGGAGTCCTGGCAAGGGACCAGAGGAAGGGAGGAGGGTACAGTCAGAGTCTTTATGCCCCCAGCCTCCTCTCTGCAAGGTTGCTGGGCCTGGCTGTGTCTCCCCAGCTTATTCTCCATGATGCTCTGCACCCAGAGTCCCATATTTGGTACCTTCTCCTGCCCCTCCCATTGGACCTAGGGAGGGGAACACCATTTTAGCTTTGGGTCCTACACTATCCTTTATGGTTCTCCTACTCTTTGCCCACACCTTTCTAAATAGCCCTTTTATTAATTCCTCCTTGAATTAACCTAATTAAAATATGCCATCTGCATCCTGAACCCTAACTGATATACAGAGCTCGGGAATCCGTTAGCAAACGTGTGTTCCAGGCTGTAAGGCCTATAAGCACACACTCACCCGGATGCACAGGCAGACGAGCCAGGACGCCCTGGAGGGCGCAGCCAGTTCCATCAGTGAGCAATTGAACCACTGAATCCCTTCCCACCTGGAGCTGTCAAGCTTTCGCCCAAGGCTCATTTAGGGACAGAGCCATCTCTCTCCTGATGTATCAGTGACAAAGAGGATTTCAATTAGAGCCACGAGGGGTCTCGAGTGCCTGACACATCTCACCAGTGACAGTAAGCAAATGGGTCCCACAGTGCCCTGAGGCTTGCCTGCCTGCCTCCCACAAGCCTGGACAAGCACTGAGCCCACCCAAGGAAACTTGCCCCCAGCAGAGGAGGGATCAGCATCGTACCTACTTACAGGCATGGCTGAACTCCTCACACCCCTGCTCAAATCCCCTTGGTGATGCTCATTTGCCCTAAGGTCCAAATGCTCCCTGAGCTGCCACCCACCCACCCAACCCCCAAACTGAGTCGGGGTCTCCTGTTCTACCCAAAGCACCCTGCACTCTCCTTCCTAGCTCTTGTCACACTTATAATTATTCAGTCACTCATGTCATTATCTGCATTCTACTCTCCATCCAGCGGTCCTGTTGAAACCTAAGATCATGAAGTTGAATCAATCAGGTCTCTCCAGGGCTCACACTCTCTGCTGGCTTCCCCGATCACCTGAGTAAAGCTGGTCTTCACAGTCACCCAGGGGTTCCTGCACAATCAGGCCCCGTGACCTCCTGCTCCCTCCCTCTCTTACTCGGCTCCAGCCACCTGGGCCTCCCTGCAGTGTCTAGAACACGCCAAGCATGTCCCTGCCTGAGGGCCTCTGTACATGCTCATTCCTCTGCCTAGAACACTGCTGCCACGAGCTCCCCCTCACCTTTCCATTTCTACCCCAACATCACCTCTGAGGTAGACCTTCTCTGACCACCCTGTTTAAAAGGCCCCCACTCTCCCCACCTCTGGAATTCCTTAGCCCCAATCCCCGATCTATTATATTTTCTTCTTGGTAGATGTTCCCAAAAATCTTACTTTAAATATTATTTATCTTGCTTATTTTCTGTCTTCTGCCACCTCAACATCAGACGTTGGGCAGGGATTCTCGAATCTTTGTTCACAGCTACATCCCCAGGACCTAGACAAAGCCCTACCATAAGGAGCTGCTTAATAAATAGTCATTGAGGGCTGGGCGAAGTGGCTCATACCTGTAATCCTAGCACTCTGGGAGGCTGAGGTGGGAGGACCACTGGAGCTCAGGAGTTCGAGACCAGCCTGAGCAAGAGCAAGACCTCATCGCTACTAAAAATAGAAAAATTAGCCGGGCATGGTGGTGCATGCCTGTAGTCCCAGCTACTCAGGAGGCTGAGGCAGGAGGATTGCTTGAGCC
>NW_012149485.1:919936-921425 GCF_000956105.1 Propithecus coquereli
AATATTTAAAATGTATAGATTCACTCTAAAAACAGGGAAATCCCTAGACTTAAAACAAATGAAAAGAGAAATCAAAGCCAGAATGGAAGGTGTTTGAACTGTTCCACCTCTATCCAGGAGGGCGGTTCATGACCCTACTGGTTAGGAGCTGAGATTTTAATGCCAACTTTGGAATGTTAAATATGGCCTTAGCTCTCTGATAGCAGAGTAGTAGAACTGAGACCTCACCTAAAATCAGGAACAAACAAAGGCACCTCCATGGAAAGGACTAGAACCACTCTGCCCACTGCTCTGGAAATGGCAAGGAATCTTGCACTTGCACGGGGATACAGCTGAAGACAGAAAATGAGAAGTAGAAACCTAAAGTCTATCTACTATGCCATAGAAAGTCCAGATTTACATATTTTTGTGATGGGAGACTTCAACACCAATGATCATAAAAGGTCATCCCAGGTTGGTGAAATCCCAAGGACCCAAGTCAACACAAAATATTTTTTGAAAGAAGCGTGCACACCCCAGGCACATGGCACTCTGGGGGTGGGAGTAGAGATAAGATTCCTGGAGGTAAACTCAATATCTAAAATTAAATCAATAAGAATAAAATGAACAGCCAATTTAAACACAAAATTCACATGGCCACTAATAAACATATGAAAAGATTTTCATCCTTAATAGTAATGAAATAAATGCAAATAAAAATGACACTTGTTTCCCTCTCAGATTGGCAAAAATTTAAGAGATTCACCATGCCCAGGGCATAGGCAAAGACACAGGGCACATGAGCATTCTTTTCTTCCCCCAAAATCAAAAGCATAATATTAATATCTTTGTAGCAGAAAACAGCAAGCTAAAGACATAGCATGTGGGCATTGGTTTTCCAGGGCCATGTGGCCCAGCTGTGCTGCCTGTTTTGCGGTTCTTTGTAGGGTCACGTTACCACTCCTCAGCAAGTGGAGAGCATGAGGTTAAAACATTCCCAGTCGGTGTGTGAGCTTTCCTTTCATGATTGATGGCATCTCACAGACTGAATTTCCTGTTTGTTTGTTTGTTTGTTTGTTTTAGTAATTTATTGAGATTAAATCTGCATAATATAAACTGCCATTTTAAAGTGAACAATCTAGTGGCATTCAGTACATTCGCAACGTTGTTGCAACCACCACCTCTTTCTAATTCCAAAACATTTTCATCACCCCCAAATAAAACCACATACCCAATAAGCCATCACTCCCCATTCCCACTCCCCCCTTCCTGTCCCTAGAAACCACCCATCTGCTTTCTGTCTCTATGGATTTGCCTATTCTTGATACTTCATATAAATGAAATCATACAATACAGGACCTTTGTGTCTGGCTTCTCTTACTTAGCATAATGTTTTAGAGGTCCATACACATTGTAGCAGTCATCATTGCCTCATTCCTTTTTATGGCTGAATAATGTTCCATTATATGGATATACCACATATTTCAAAACAAAAGAGAGGGTTTGAAAC
>NW_012149485.1:922565-923804 GCF_000956105.1 Propithecus coquereli
AGAACTCCATGGTATACATATACCACATTTTATTAATCCATTCATGTATTGATGGGCACTTGGGTTGTTTCCATATCTTTGCAATTGTGAATTGTGCTACTATAAACATTCTAGTATAGATGTCTTTTTTATAGAATGTCTTTTTTTCTTTTGGGTAGATGCCCAGTAATGGGATTGCTGAATCAAATAGTAATTCTGCCTGTAGCTCTTTGAGGTATCTCCATATTACTTTCCACAGAGGTTGTACTAGCTCACAGTTCCACCAGCAGTGTATGAGATGTTCCTATCTCTCCCCATAAATTGGTATTAACTGATCAACACTTATGTGCACATATGGTAGTAACATTCATCGGGTGTCAGGCAGGTGGGAGGGGGGGGATGGGTATATTCACACCTAATGGGTACAGTGCCTACAGTCTGGGGGATGGACATGCTTGAAGCTCTGATTCGGGAGGGGCAAAGGCAATGTATGTAATCTAAACATTTGTACCCCTGTAATATGCTGAAATTAAAAAAAATTGAGCAATGCACCACATCTTAAAACAAATAAAACAGTGAATAATGGTGAAAAAAAAAAAACATCATGGGCGTCTCTTTGAGATAAAATTATGTATTTATATAGACACATATGCCTCCAAAGATCTGATAACATGTTTGGCCAAATGTTAATATTGTTTATCTTTGAGTAGTCATATTTGAGCAATTTTTTAAAGAGATATTTTAAAACTTTAAAGGAAAGCTATGTCATGCCTTTGGGTGGGAGGACTCAATATTGTAAAGATTTCTTTTGAAATCTATAGATTTCATCCACTCCAAATCAAAATAACTAAGGGTTTTTAAAAAGGGTATTTGACGAAATAACTGTAATGTTTATTTAGAATAATAAATGTATAACAATAACCAGGAAGGTGTTTTAAAGGGAAAAAAATGAGAGGAGGTTTGCTCTATTGAAGTTTAAAGGTATTGTTAAGCTGCGAGGTTGTACTGGCCCTAGAATATGTTCAATTTTCTAATACCATGGAGTGGGTCTCTCTAAGTATTTGTAGAATGAAAGAATGAATGAACAAATAGTCCTAGTTATCAGAGAAAGGCCACTTTGAACTATGACTATTAAACTGGCAAAAAAATAATAATTATACTTAGTATTAAGGTGGATATGCAAAAAAAGACACTACGCATTGCTGATGGAAGTATAAATTAGTACAACTTTTTTTGGCCAAACAAATTAGTTACATGTTT
>NW_012149485.1:925216-944883 GCF_000956105.1 Propithecus coquereli
TATACATATATACCTATGTATATCATGCACATATACCTATGTGTGTATATACATAGGTATATTATGTATATGACCTTGTGTAATATATGAGTGTGTGTATATATATATACATATACATATATGTATATATACACACACACACACATATACATACAGGCTGCCTTGTGCCTCCAGGACCCCCTCCTACAGGACTGCTTAGTGGGGCCCCTGTGTTCTTAGAGGGAAGGTGCCCTCCCAGCCCAGCCTCCGGCCCTACTGGCAGGCTGGCTCCCCCACGAAACAGAGTGGCCCAGAGAGTCTCGGCAGTTCATTAAGGCACCACAGGAGCTTCAGCCTGCGGGGATAGCTGCAACTCTCAGCCAGGGGAAGGGCTGTCCATGGAGACTGAGCCCTGGCCATGAGACACAAACAGGGAACTAATGAGCCTCAAATCCAGAGGAAAGAACAGGACTCCCAGCCCCTGTGCTCTCTGAAGAGCCAAGTTCTGGTTCTTGGGCCTATAAATGGATCCAAAAGGGTCCTCAACAGGTCCAGAGTGAGAATGCAGCTCAGGGGCAGCCCTGTGGTCCACTAGCCCCAGCCCCCATAGGTGCCTGGCAACCAGAAGCCCCAGGAAACAAAGATTTTGTCCAGGTCTGAGAGAAGCAGAATTGTATGTACATATTTATTGCCCTCCTGGCAATTTCCAAATGCACTGTCGGTAGGAAACTGTTTCCTGGACACTAAGGCTAATCAAAAGCCTGTTCAAAACACATTATGCAGGTACCTAACATAACCACATACATTAGTTTCTTATGGTTTTATATTCAATTCAACAAAAATTTATTGAGCACAGGCTCCACGAGAGATGCTATGCCAGATGTTTTGGGAGCACACGACAGGTAATACACAGTCCCTGCTTGTCCCCAGTCCTCAGCGGCATGTTCGAGGTGAGGACAGGCTAACACAGTGATGGCTCTAATGGAAGGACCACTGCACTAAATGCTGCCATAGAGATTCAGCAAGATGGGAAAGCGGGTGGACGTGATTACTTCTGGCTGGAGGATCAAGGGTGGTTCAATGTAGATCTAATTTTTCCTGAGCACCACCTCTATTATCTTGTTCAATCTTCATAACAACCTTATGAGATAGGTATTATTATTCCCCCCATATTATAGATTAGGAAACTGAGGCCCGGAGAAGCTAAGTAGATCGATCACCCAATGGCACACAGCTAGTTGAGTTTGAATACATCACTTGGGCTCTTTGGATGATACTAGCAGTTCTTCCCTAAGGGTATGTATCAGCATAATTAAGGAGATTTTCCAAAATATATATACCCCACCCCAGATCTACTGAATCAGAGTTTCTGAGGCTGAGTGCTAGACATGCATATTTTGAAAAAACTCCCAGTGAATCTGGTATGCACCTTGATTTATATCACACTATGAAAACTTGGATGGGATTTCAACAAATGAGGGTGGAGACGAAAAAAAGCATTTCAGATGGATCGAATTGGGTAAGCAAAAGAGCAGAGCCAGAGGGCTTTTTGGGAAATGGTGAGTGGCCCCAGGGGAGGAGTCAATAGAAGAGAAAGGTAGGGTCTGCCGATGTTTGGGAGGCTTGCCATGTCACCAGATCCTTCCTGACTGCTCAAGCCCACACTCAGGGCTCGGCCATGCCCTAAACTCTGTCCAAGCAGCCCTCAGTGACGAGAAGTATAAGCACTCGCCCCATGGCTGAAAAGAAACCAGACTCTGTTCAGAGGGAGATGAAGGCCTGTCTGACATTATTGAGCACCTACTAATTGCCAAGCACTGCATTAAGCCTGCTGTATACATTATCTCATTGATTCTTCCTGACAACTCTAAAAATTATGCATAACTATCTGCATTGTTTAAAAGATTAATGAGGTTCAGAAAGTAATTTGCCTAAGGTCATATATTCAATAAGTGACCTAGCCAAGATTCAACCTCACATCTGTCTGACTCCAAGGTTTGCACTCTGACCTCCGGGATTGAGTGCTTCCTGAAGGTTGCCAAAGGGGGCTCAGAGAAGAGGAAGGTGAGGCTGGGTCATGTGATGAGCAAGGGCTCAATGGAAGCTGTTCCTGGATAAAGATTGGAGGTAGCTGTTTAGTCTATGTTCCCTCAAAAGCAGAGCCTGAGACAAGGATTTGGGTGCAGGTAGTTTACTGGGAGACGATTCAAGGAAGTACCAGGAGCGGGTGGGGAAGTGAGACAGGGAAGGGAAGGCATCTGATAAAGGAGGCAGGTGGCCACTGTGGACAATTGGGGCTCATTCTCATGGGAACCCCCTGAGGGATGTGTGGAGCACACCTCAGGGCACCTCCGTGAGGAGCAAGGAGGCTGGGGTCTTCATGCTCTCGTTTGAGGACTGGTCCCAGAGCACTAACTTCCCAGCACTTCCACCCTGCCCTGGCTTAGCACTGAACATATTCCCTAGACCAGAAAACACCTTAAAGCAGAGAAATTGCTAGAAGCCTTTGGTGTACATAAGAACTGTCTGAAAGTGACCTCCAGGACTGGCTGATAGAATATGTGCGGGGCATCAATGGCATCTTCTGCAATCAGTGTGTTCAGTACTTGGGGACTAGAACAAAGCATTCCTCAAGGACTTGGAAAGTAGGAAAATAAGATCTCTCTGTATGAAATATATTTTAAAAATTAATAAGAACTGATCAAAAGAACCAAGCAGAGGCAGGTGAATAGAACAAGCGGGCTCCCAGGTCTGAGGGTCAAGGCTTTAATCCAATCAGATGTGCTAAGATCGCCAATGAAGCAGGTATGGAGTGAAAGAGGGCTGGTCGACTGCAGAGCACAGACCACGATGTCCCAGAAGCAGGGGTACACGGGCTTGTTCCAGGTCTATCCATGGAAAAGAGTCCACGGTCAGTGGGGTGCAGGGATTTCCAGGGTCGCTGACCAGCCCAGCCCTACTATAAGATGGACATACCTCAGCCTGGTGCCCTTAAACATCACAGGACCATCTCCGCTGGTCTGAGATCAGACTCTTCCAGTACATTCCCATGTGAATCTTGTCCCAGAGAACACTCTTGTAATGGTGATTTTGCACAGCAGGATCAGAGCTCAGTATCCCCACCTCGGTTAACGCGAACCTGCCCAAGGGAAGGGACGGCTCTGCTCCTTATGCTGAAATAAACAAGCATCCAACTTGGAGGACCAAAGCCCAGACCCCAAACTAAAGCTTACTACAAGTGGCCTCGCAGGACACAGCCCTCCAGCCTTCCCAGGCAACACCCCAAATTCAAACAGGCCTAGAAATCTCTTTTTTTTTCTGTCGGGGTTTCTGCAGTAAGCAACGTGAGGAGGCTTCAAGGAGAAGGTAGCTAGGAATCCAGGCCTTTGTTCTCATTAACAATCATCAGCCCCTGTCACTAGTGAACGTCCTCCCTGACTGTGTGTGTGTGCTTATCTGAATGTTTATGCGTGTGCGTACTCGTATGCACAGGTGTTTGTGTAAATGGATGTTCATGTAAATATGTACATGGAAGCAGCAAACAGAAGGTCTGTGGTCACTGACTAGTTCTGTCATCTTGAGTAAGTCCTTAGTAAGCAGTCCAAGCATCTCTTTCCCCATTTGTAAAATGGGTATAACAGCGGTGCCGACTCCACAGAACAATTCAAGGGATAAAATGCTTATAAGGCAGCTTGGCGTGAGCCTGAATGAGAGTTCAGTCAACACTAGCACTTGACATTGCAGATTATCATTTAAGGTGACTCCGTGGGTATGTGTGTACGCTGTGGCCCCTTAGGACTCGACTGATACTAATCTGTGTGTGACTATTGCTCCAGGAACACTGAGTCAGGTTGTGGTCACCAGCGGGGTTGGTTACAAGGTTAAAGGAAAGTCTAGAGAATGACCACAGAACTAGTGAGATGTTCTCGGAGGGAATGGTCGCCAGGCACCAGTCAAACAACCGAGAGGAGCCAAGAGCCAGAATGATGGACAGAGGGATGGCCAAGTGACGAGAACGTTGTCCCTGGACTCAGTCCACCGGACAACACAAATCAGGATGTGATTCCAAAGACCTTCGACACAACGTCCCCAGGTAGACCAGAAGCCTCAAGCCAGTAGACTTCACGGGCACGAAATCCAAGCCTGTGTTTTGAGTGACCACTGACTGATGCCTTGCACTAGTTTAGTTAGAAGGAAACATACCCCCACCCCTGTCTACACACCTAGGAAACATCTAGGAAAAGAGATTTCAGAAACACATCTCTCCCTCTTGCCACTTAGCGAGACTCTGGATTTGGCTGTTTATCTCCAATCTTGGACCTAAGATGATTATTCTGATAAACTGGAATGAATCTTACAACAGAAGGGGAGCTAGCAATAGCCCTGCTGATTTATCACCCTTTTCAACCCGGTTGGGTTCCAAGAGAATAAATCTTGCTTGCCTCTGGCTAGGTACCCGCAATCATGCCACGGACCACGACTTTCATATCCCATTAACTCTGAATTACTCAGTCTGGGCTGAGCTGAGAGGTAATTTAAAATGGCAAAGGGAAAAATGTTCTGATTTAGATCTGATCGAGCCTGGATTAAGTCCTCCCATTTTTCAGGGCTCAAATGTGAGCTTTACGGAGGGGAGCACCTGCAAGCTGCGTGGGACTCCTGTGCGGGACCGAGCTGCAGATTGGAGCAGGGGAGTGAAGCCAAACATGTGTTCTAGAGGGCTGTGGCTCCACCCCAGACCTGACCACAAAGCAGGGGCTGTTTCTCAGGGGAATCAGGCTACTAAAAATCACTGTTCTCCAGAGTGTAAATTATCACAACCCTTTAGGTTAGCAATTTAGCAATACCTATCAAAACAAAAAAAGTTCATACCCTCCAACTCAGACTTTTCACTACAGAACACCTGGGTATGTGTTCAAGGGAATATGGACAAGAGTGTTCATTGTAGCTTTATTTATAATACAGAAACGTCAGAGACAAATAAAATGGTCCCTTGGTAGGGGAATTCCATAAAAAAGAATGGTACGCTTATTCTACAAGAGAATAAGCACCCATTAAGGAGAATGAGGTGGAAGGAGGTCTGTGATATACTGTTGGAAAAAATCAAGGTGCAGAATAGTTTCACATAAAGTGTATGTATTGTTCAAGAAAAATCATTATTTGGAGATTAAACTGAAATTACTGTTTGTTTTCTCTCCATCCTCAGTGTCTTAATACATAAGGCATGCCTCTCTATCAGCAATCACTCAGACCCTGCAATTTGAGCCACTTTGAAGATCCCAAAATAAATTTCGCACCAGCCTGAAGTCTCTCTGATCAGGCCTCCTTGCCAGGACCACTTCCGATGCCCAGCTAACATGCTTGGACTACCACAAAGACCATCGGGTCAGAGGAAGAGAAGAGAAGGCTTTTCTTAGCCAGGATCGACCTGGCACTCATCACGTGAGTGCACATAGGGAGTCATGCTCTCTTGGCATTGTATCACTGCCACAAATGCAGGAACAAGCTCAGAGGCTTCCCCACACCCATGGGCCTACTCTAGCTGAATTTGTGGGAGGCCTGCTAGCAACAGGCATGGGACTGACTGCCTTTTAAGAGCAGAAAGCCCTTAGCCTGACAGTTAAGGCCCCCAGCAATCTGGTCATGCATTAGTTAGGATAGAATATGATATACCACAATAATCTATAAACCCCAAAATCTCAGTGGCTTGACTTGACAAGGTTATGTTTTTCCCTCACAAAAAGCCTGGTGCTGGTTAAGTAGCCCTCCTCCATGCAGTGACTCAAAGATCCAGGCTGCTACCCCCTGGGGCTCTGCCATCTTGGCATGTGACCTCTGTGGTCACCACAACAGGCGAAGGGAGAACTGTGGGAGGCCTATGTGTTCTTAACTGCCTCAGCCCAGAAGTCACCCCTCCTCATCCATTGGTCAGAGTTGCCCCTACCTAACTCCAAGGGAAGCTGGGAAATAGAGTCTTCTAATGTCTCCAGGAAATAGAAACCGTGTCCTCATAACATTGTTTCCACTCCAGGTGCCAACATACCTTTCCAACTTTGTTTGCCACACACTTCCTCACCCACCTGTGATTCTTAGTCTCCGCCATTCTGATTTCCCCACTAGGGGTGAGAGATCAGACTCAAGCCTCCAGACAGATGGAATTCTACACACGCTTACTTTCCTGCCTCTGTGCTTTTGATAGTGCTGTTCATTCGTCTGTTCATTCAACAAATATTTGTTGTGCATTGATAACATCCTAGCATTGTGCTAAGTACTAAGGAAACGGCAAAGAGCAAGGTAGATACAGTCTCTATCCTCATGGAACTCACAGTGCAGGGGCCCAGTTCCACCATCTCTGCCTTCTGCCCACTTCTGGGCTCTGTTCAGCTGATATCCTACCTCTCTGCATCTCCAGAGTTGTTGGAAGGATTCACTGAGCTAATGCATGGGATAGTCATAACCCGGTGCCAGGCAGGAGGCAAATCCTCAGCAAACATGAGTTGTTAGTGATAGTAGCCACCTTGTTTCAGTGGGAACGCTAGGAGGTTACTCGCTCATTCCAGAGTCTATTCTTACCTTTCCTCTGCACCTCTTCCCCTGGCTGAATTTCCAACCCCTCTTCCTCACTTACCTGTAGGAGAGGACCCTGTCTAAACTCAACATAAGGTAACCAACAGATTATTAAATCACACAGTTCTTGAAATCTTTTTCCTTTGAGTTTTGAGAGAAAACTGATTTCTTTGAATATTGGGAGATCTACGCTCCTTGAGGGAGTTCAGGGACCTTATACAAAATACATTTACACAACTAATAAAAAACGAAGAATGAAAAGTATTAGCAGATCTTATGGACTCACTTTCTTTGGGTCTCTGTGCAGATGTCACCTCCCCAGAGAGGCCCTCCCAGACCACTCTGTATAAAAACACCATCTCTGTCATTTTCTATTCCTTACCCTGTATCATTTTCCTCAAGCCATTGATCACAACAATAAACAACATGGCTGTTCCAAGATTCCCGAACCCCTCAGCCTGGTGAGCAGGCCATTTTGATATCATCAAGGACACTGACAATGCCTTTCCTAGGTTCCTGGAGGATAGAGAACAGGTGGGGTTTCCGTTTGCACCCTCCCCAGAGCCTGAATCTGGAAGCATACATGCTGCCTAAACACGCTCCTTGACTGAACGAGTTTTTAAAAAAAACAGCATGGCAGGGAGATCATTAAGAAGTATGCTCCTGCACTTCAACTTTTTAAATTATGTTAAACTTCAGAATTTCTGTAGGCGCCTGTTTATAAACAAAATTAGATTCATCCAAAATTGAGTTATTCTTCATGCTTGGTTAGTTATTACTGGGAATTTAAAAGCACTTATTTGGATAATATCCAGGTCATTTGGAGTCGGCATCTTCTAAAAGTTGGACCTGTTACAGATAAATACCCATGCTGGGCTCCAGGCGAAGAAAGTAGCAAAATGGTTCATTTCTTAGAATATCAGATAAAAGGACAACTCCTCCCCCATTCCCTAAATATAGCCTTTCTCTAAACAAAATATTTAGTACATAGCATGAAACCACATTTGTGTCCCAACATGGGTTTCTGTTAACATATCTCACGCTGCTTTTAAAAATCAGATAGATTGGTTAAATCCTTTTAAGAAAATTAGGCAAGCAAAGATGCCATTAGTTCTAGAAACCCATCACATACATAATAGACACATAGTAATTATTTTTAAGGCCATTCTTTTTTTATAATGCTTGTCATTTCTGGGTATTAGCTCAAACAGCCAGAACTTAGAACCTCTTTAGGGGTTGACCCTTTGTATCAAACATAATATAATTTGTCACAAAATTTGCTGGTGGTTTTTGATCTTCCTTTCAATTCATTTGTCAGTTATATATAAGATGACAATATAATTTACTTCCCAAAGACACTTAGGAAGAGTGAAAACGGCTCTATTAACACAAATAATGATGCCAGGACAACAAACTAGGCATATAGTCATCCCTAGCTTTGTATTCTCTTATAAGCAAGGTTCTGAGCCTAGTTCTACAGGGAAATGTGCTGAAATCCTGGGAGTTAAATCATGGAAACAAAATGTTGGACCTAGATCAGGGATCAGTCAACTTTTTCTTCAAAAAGGCCAGAGAGTAAATATTTAAGCTTTGCAGACTGAGAGGCCAAATTGAGAATACTGTATTATTTATTTATATAATCATTTAAAATGTAACCATTTAAAAACATAAAAATCATTCTTAGCCATGGTTGGCTAGAACTTAGCCAAACTGGCCAGCCTCTGCCGTAGAGCACTGAAGACATTACATGCTGAGCTCAGAAGTGTGGATTTAATTCTGTGGCCAGTAGTTTCCAGAATTATTTTTATTTTAGGAGTAGAAACTTGTTCTCAAATGAAATCTTATATGGAAGCCCAATATATATGCAAAACGGTTACAAATGGTTCTGCTGTGTTTGAAACGGAAATGAGAGAAGCAGCCACAACCTCTCTCCACCCCCGGCAGCGCACACTTAGAGCCCCTGAGGGGTCCTGCTGAGCACGATTTTAAAACCACAGCCACAGTCAGTGGGGTGCTATTAAAGATTTCTGAGGGGTGCAGACTGATCACAGCTGTGTTTTACAACAATCACCAGGGGCACAGTGGGAAGGATGCATTGGAAGGCAGAATGCCCGGGGGCAGAGAGACCAGCGAGGAGGGTCTGGCCTGGGAGAGCAGGAACTACATGGATGTTTCTGAAGCAGACATCAGGGACACAGAGGTGGGTTGAGGGGGATTAAGACATTCAGGCAGGACCAGCTTCATGGCCTGGGCCCTGTGCAGTCTCCGAGGGCCCCCATGAGCAGGAGGGGCCCACGTTTGATTAAATGTTCTGCTGTCACCGTCTTGAAATTCTTAATAATTTTCAACCAAGATCTGCGTTTTCCTTTCGCACTGGGCCTCACAAATCATGTCCTCAGTCCTGCATCCAGGAATGACTGGGTCCGTAGGTGCCTAAGCACATGTGTCCGCACCTTCCTCCCACTGTCCTGGCCAGGGGCACTGGACATAATCACTCATTATTAAGTGCTCTTTATAAAAAGCCTAGTGTTTCACAGCCCCCTCTGAGTCTCAGATCATCCGTCCCACATGCTGCCCCGTCCCATTACAGGCACTCGGAGTGCCCACCTGTCCTCCCTCTGGCTTCTGTACCCTGGAAACACCAGGGGCAGCTGATGCATCCCAACTCCAAATCTCTGAGATGCCAATTCAAATCAATCCTTACTCATGCCAGATGCCTCCTGCTGACTGGCTGGGCAGTCCATAGATATGACATCTTGAGGGTCACCTTGGCTGGGCTCCACCAGGAGCAGACTCTGAGACAAGGATTCGGGTGCCAATTGTGTATTTGTGATGTGATCCCAGGAGCCCCAGGAGGGAGTAGGGAAATGAGTCGGGAAAGAAAACAGGAAAGAGGGCAGGTGGGCAGCCAAGCTCAGTCCCACTAGGGACTCTCTGAGAGGCTGTGATTACAACCTCCTACTGAAATGTCCCCCTACTGGCTAGCAACCGAGCTGGGATATTTATCACCAACTCCAACCCCTCATTGACTGAGTTGTTCCTGGGGTCCCCAGAAATTCTGGCTGCCCCAAATGCAGATCAAACATCCTTCTGTGATCATGCATGCCCTCAGGAAGAGAGAGACACAAGCTGCACCACGTACCAGAACTGTCTGCAGGCAACCTCTGGGGTGGAGTAAGGTGGAGTCTGAGAGTGGGTGGGCACCAACAAGGTTTGCTCCACCCTCAGAGCTGCTGTGAGGAGCAACAAAGATTTGGGGGAAGAAAGTAGACTTCAGGCACTCCCAAAATCTGAAAGGACATCTGCCATGATTACTTTGGCCAATCATTCAGAAAATACTAACTGAGCACCTGTTTTGTGCCAAGGTTCTACTTTCGTGTAGAGCACTGTTCTACATATTGTAGAAAAAGACCCCAGAATCAGAATTCACGACCAGGCTTTGTCATTTTTTAGGACCACATTGTAAGAAGGAAGTGCAGAAGTGCCCATCCACCAGACGCCAGGACCACCGCACCCTAGTTTAACACATCAAACTCACAGGCTTTCTGGTATACTTGGGAACTCCCAAGACTCGTTCGAAATTTTCCCAGGAGATGGGGGCCCAAAATACACAAAGAAGGGAGGAAAGCCCACTAAAAAAGATGATTTGAAAGAGACATGGTGACATGTGTTTGAATGAGGTCGGAATATTTATCCAGCAAAACACTCAGGATCTCTTTATTAGTTGAGATTTTTAACCCTTAACATATGCACCATGACCCTTACATGCTGCTGGTAGGATTATAAAATGGTGCAGCCATTTTGGAAAACAGTTTGGCAGTTCCTCAAAAGGTTAGACATAGAGCCACCGTATGACCCAGCAATTCTACTCCTAGGTATATGCCCGAGAAAATACAAAACATATGTCTACACAAAAACCTGTGCATGGATGTTCATAGCAGCATTATTTATAATAGCCCAAAAGTAGAAACAACTCCAATGTCTATGAACTAATGAAAAAACGAATAAATTCGATATATCCATATAATGGAATATTGCTCAGCCATTAAAAGGAATGAAGTACTGCTATACACTACAACATGAATAAACCTTGAAAATATATTTTGTGATTCCGTTTCTATGAAACATCCAAAGAGGCAAATCTATAGAGACGGAAAGTAGATTCGTGGCTGCCTAAGACTGAGGGAGGGGGGTAGAGAGAAACAAAAAGTGACTACAGGGTACAGGATTTCTGTTGGGGGTGGTGACAATGTTCTAAAATCAGTTTGTGGTGATGGATGCACAACTCTGCGAACATACTAAAAAGCACTGGATTGTACACTTCAAATAGGTGAGTTGCATGGTATGTAAATTCTACCCTAATAAAGCTATCATTAAAAAAAGATACCATGAGGTTTTATTAGGGATTGATTTGTACTCTTCGTGGGCACTTTAGGATGTATCAGTGAAGAAACAGACAATTTCACTACCCTCTTGAAACTGACATCCCCATGAGGAGAGAGGACAATGAATTCTAAATGTGACCAATAAATTATACAGCATGTTTTTATGGAAGGTGATCAGGGCAAGGAGATAAGGAACTGGGGATAGCTGGTAGAGCCAGTTTTAAACAGAATAGTCAAGGTAGACGTCACTGCAAAGGTGACACTTGGGCAAAGCTTGCAGGAGCTGGCCACAAGGATGTCTGGGGAAAGCGTGTTCCAGGTTCCAGCTGCTGCAAAGGCCTGGAGGCAGGAGTGTGCTGACGCAATGTAGGAACAGCCAGGAGGTCCATTGAGCCTTGTGAGCAAGGAGAGATCAAGGTCAAAGGGACAGTGGTGAGGTCAGAGAGGTAACTGGAGGCCTTGTAGAAGCCTTGCTTCCTGCTCAGATCAGGTGCACAGCTTCAAAGGGAAGTGATGTAACCTGACAGGACAAATGAGGGCTTGTCTCTCCTCCCCTTAGGAGCTCGTCCAGCTGGGGACCAGGGCTCTTGCCATTTTCCCCTGAGCAGAGGAAACAGGTAGCCCGAGCCCAGGCAGGCAAAGGAGGGGGGTGTCTCGTAAGGATTTGCTGAGCTCTAGCCCCAAAAAGCAAAAATATTAATAAGAATTCAGGAAGCAGCAGGCTGACGGGAAACTGCAATTTCATCTAATAACCTCGCATGTTTGTGATTTTCAGGTTCCAATTTTTGTATCGTCACGGTCAATTACAGGTCACAAATCATTTCCAAAGTGGGCTTCCCAAGGAGGCAGTTGTGCAAATCCATTTTCCACAGTCATCCCACTCCCAGGCTGCTCGGCCCCCAAAGGTGCTATGGAGCAAACCGTGTCAGCACGTGGAGGGAGAGTGAGCGGGAGGGGACCCCTGGGTTGGTGGGGAGGAAATGGAACCAGCCTGGGGCCCCAGATGGTGTTTCCACACCTGCTCTGCTACATACCTGCTGTGTGATTTTGGCCCAGTCACCTCACCTTTCTGAGCTTTTCCCTTACAGACATGACTAGACCTGACTTACCTCACCAGGGATGTTATGAGACACCTCATTAAAGGTATCATGGAAAACACCATATACCAAACCCCAGCCATGAGTCTGATTAAGCTCCTTCATTTCTTTTAATAGACTTCTTGAGGCATAGTTTACATACCATAAAATAAACTCATTTTATGTTTACAAATTAATGACTTTTAGTGTATTTACATTTAAGTTAACCATCACAATCCAATTTTAGAATATTTCCTTCACCCCAAAAAAGATACCTCCAGGGCAATCCTTTGAGATTAGAGTCCCATATATAATAAAATAAATTTAATGCCATATAAAGCACAAGAGAAAAACAGTGATTTATTAGGTTGGGTCACATAAAATTGCCACTTTTATAGGTTAAAAATGTCCAAATATTGGCAATTTCATATAGCTTAGGCATTAAAAAAAGAACTTTACAAATACAGTACTATAAAATTATACTTTGCATATTAACTCATTTACCATATATGATTGCTCATGAATTGCCTAAGTTATGAACTTATATATCATATTTTTATACAGAAAACTATGTATGTTGGACTTTGTGGGTCATTGAAGGGATATAGGATTTTTCAAGGGGAAAAGCTTGACTATGCTCAGTTTTCACCTTAGACACTGACTTTAGTACAACCTCTGTGGAAAATAGTATGGTGATTTCTCAAAGAACTAAAAGTAGACCTACCATTCAATCCAGCAATCCCACTATTGTGTACCTACCCAAAGGAAAAGAAGACTTTTCATCAAAAAGACACCTGCACTCAAATGTTAATTGCAGCACAATGCACAATTGCAAAGATGTGGAAGCAGCCCAAGTGTCCATCAATTCAGAAGTGGATTAATAAAATGTGGTATATACCATGCAGTACTACTTAGCCATAACAAATGGTGAAATAATACCTTTTGCAACAATCTGGATGGAACTGGAGATCATTCTCCTAAGTGAAGTATCTTAAGAATAGAAAAATAAACACCACATGTACTCACTATTAAATTGGAACTAACCGATGAGCACACATGTGCACAGAGGGAAGTAAAACTCAGTGGAAATCGACCAGGGGGAAGGAGGGAGGAGCTCCTCCAAACCCCTTCCTGCCCCTTCCTCCATCCATGCTATTCCATGTTTCTGAAATATTCTTCCTTCTACCTCCTCACCTGGCTAATTTCTGAGTCTTTACCTAAAGACCACTTCCTCATCAACCTCTCCTCCTACACCAGACTAAATCAGGTCCTTTGTTCTTTCTTCTGTGGCACCTGTAGTTTTCCTTCATGACATTCATTACAATGTCAATATCATCAATATTTGTAGGCTTGTTTATATAGAGTCTTTAAAAATCCCCGTCACAGGAACATAAATATATAGTTTCTATACCCTACAAGACTGTAAGCCACTTGAGGGCAGTGATTGTATCTGTCTTATTCACAACTGCATCTCTGATGTTTCTCATGGTGCTTGGCTCAACAGAGGCTCTGAACCATTCATATGAATGAATAGAAGCTGGTCACTAACATTTACATAGTGCTTGAAACATGCCAGGCATGTTATAATCTCATTTAATAAGAATGAATAAATGAATGAATGTGTGTAGTGTAAACTGTTCTCCTGATTTTGGATAGGGTCAATATATTTTAAAACCTTCACATACTGTAGCACACCCAGTAGGTGCTCAATAAATGGTAGCCTTTGTTATGTTATCAACTGACTTTGCGGAGTTTGACAGCACTGTCTAAAGAACCATCTGAGACTCTCTGTGTAACAGAAGAAATTGCCTATTTGTCACTGTGATTCTGAGTGAAAGAGGGCAGGGTGGGTTCAGCCTTTTCTCCATGTTTCTGTCCGTGGTTTGTTCTGGTTTTCTCTGACCCATAACACTATCTGAGAGAAGATTCTTAAGGCCTGATATCATTTTCAGATGTTTATTTGCCTCTGTGCCCGCTAAGATGTTCATGCCTATTTATCACCTGAACTAAAGAACAGGTCTGGCTCACCAGAAAATAGCTGACAGATGAGGTTGTGTAATGAGAAAATTAGAACTTCACAGCTCCCATGCAAGCTGAGAGTCCACCGTAATAGCCCGGAGCTTGCAGCAGCTTCTGAGTAGAAGGCAGACCTGATTCCAAGAAGAAATATGATAATTGGAGGCCTGGGGGAGGTCAGGCAACTTTGGCCAAATAGGAAATTATCTTCAGTTGCTCTGTTACTGTAATTCAGCAACTCCAATTATCACAAGGTGATAAAGTGTTTGACTGTGTTGTATAACACCCTGCCTCGTACGTGTCCGAATCCATTAAAATGGCTTTAATGAAATCATTATCCTTATGATGCCTAATTACGGTTGATATTACTCCCATGATCGGTGTGGGCTAGTGAAATATAAGGAATCAAAGAACAGGCCAATTAATACAATATGTGAAAACTCTTCCATGCTGCTTCATGTTTAAGGTGAGAATTGGGTGTTTCCACGGGGCAGAGAGAAACATAAAGCACAAAACATCTTCTCTGGGAGGTAAAGTGGGAATAAGCTCCTAGACTCTGGAGCTGCCTGTGACACAAGCCATAAATCTGATTCCAAGCTTTCTGGTTGCCATGGCAGGTAAAGAAACAAAAAGGTACATAATGTTCGTTCTTGACAATAGGCAGGACACACATTTATCTACCAAAATGGCATTTTTTTTTTATTTCTGCAACTTAATTCAAATAGGAATTTACCAGTTGGCTTCTGGTAGCTTCTTCCCTCTCTCTTTCCTTTATCATCTCTGCTCTCTACTTTGAGCCAAGTACCAATCCAACTCCTACCCTCCCTCCTTCTCTTCTCCTCTTTTATCCATAGAAATGGTGGGCTTTGATTGAGAATAGATTTGGCATTGGCAAAACCGTTTTTCCACTTTCTCTCTGAGCCACAGTTTTCCATCTAGTAAGGCTGCTTACATGATGTGTGGGCATTCCACACACAGGTAGTGAGTGCTTTCTGTGTGCAGAGCCATGCTTGTGTGAAGGGCATTGAGAATAACATGACATAGGTATCCTCAACAGTCATTGTAGGAAGGCTGTGGAAGCTCTTCATTTGTTTTTTATTTAATTACAAACTATGAAGGGGGTACAAATGCTTTAGGTTACACGGATCATTTTTGTAATGTTTGAGTGCCAGCTGTAGGTGTGCCCATCACCCAAATAGTTTTCATATTAGTCATTAGGTTGGTTTATTTCTCTCCCCTCCTTCCTTGATCAATAGCCAATCCATCCAGAAATATTTGTTTAGAAGCTATTATATGAAAATCCCTTATGCTGTGATGGGAAAAACATAAGAAATCTCTCACTATTTTCTGGATTGTTTAAAAAGAATAGCTTGGACAGAGCAAAAGGATCCACAGAGAATTGGAGGAGGTTGGAAGCCTTGAAACATAAAATGCTAAGACAAGGAATCTAGATTTCAGAGGTTTTTTTTTCCTTTTAGAGAGGGGGAAAGAAGGGCAGAGGGCAGGGAGAAACTAAGCTTATTGATTGTCTCTCAAATGCCAGGCACTGTGCTGAATATATTGTACATAGATTACCTCATTTGATAATCAAAACTCTCAGAAATTAATTTAATTTAAACATCTCTGCTCATTCACCCTCAGCATCAGATTTTTTAGTTATGAATGCTGAGGCTTACAGATATTGTTCAAGCTGATCTTGAGATGCCAATCGCTGCCTTCCCATCCTCACTTTTGTCTGAGAGAAGCTGGCCCTGCCTACATCCTTGCTGCCACATGGAGATCCCCATCCACACACTTCTCCCACCATAGCTGATCACCATCAGGCACCGAGCCCAGGGGATCTGTCCCATAGACTGGGGCAAGGTGATCAAGTTCTCCCTATGGAAACGCTGAACTAAATGAACCAGAGTTTGGGTCAGGTGGGAGATGGTAGGAGTTCAGAACTGAAGCCAGAGCCACACAGGGCAAAGCCGAAGGTCGGGAGAGCGAGGAGCGTTGAGCAACAGAAAGCTCATCTGCAGAGATGCAGATGAAGAGAGCACAGGGCACAGAAGATCATGTAAAGAAAAGGCAGTGTAGCCTCATCGGAGACAGAGGGTGCAAACTCCATTTTCCATATTCCAAATCTTATCCCCTTGGCCTGTGTTCAGCTATTTCTCTGTAACAAATCATCCCAAAACTGAGCAGCCTGAAAGAACAATAATAATTTTATTCTTATCTCCCCCATTTCTGGGGTTGGCTGGGCTCAGCAAGGTGGTTGTCACTTGAGGTCTCTCGCATGGCTGTAGTCAGACAGTGGCTGGAGCCGGAGTCGATAGAGGGTTTGCTCACTTGCATCTTGAGAGGTCTGGGATGGGGACACTCACACAGGTGGGGCTGAAACCGCTTGGGCTCTTCAGGCATTTTTCTCTGTCTCTGTATTGTCTCTCCACATGGTCTCTCCTCCAATGCGGTTTCAGAAACCTGGAAGTCTTCCAGACATCTTATATGACCACTCAACACGCCAAAGGCATGTGTCTGCCAAGAAAGAGCCAGGTGGGAGCTGTATTGCCTTTTAAGACCTAGCCTGGGAAGTCATGAAGCATTGCTCCTGCTGCATTCTCCTGGTTAGCAGCAAGGGGTGAAGGCCAGCCAGCAGTTAAGGAAGGCGAATCAAACTCCATCTCTTCATGGGAGGAATGTCAAATAATTTGCAGACATGTTTTTGAATCACCACAGCCTGTCTATTCTTTGTCTCTTGCTCTTGGATGCCTGAAGATTCTCTTCCTTCCTCTTAAAACAGTTCTTTAGTAGTGAGGATGGATTTTCTTACAACAAAGAGTCTTGACTAAAACACAAAATATTCAGGCCTACCTTATTTCATTGTGCTTCACTTTACTGTGCTTTGCAAATATTGCATTTTTTACAAATTGAAGGTTAGTGGCAACTCTGCATAGAGCAAGTCTATTGGCACCACTTTTGTAAAACCATGTGCTCACTTTGTGTCTCAGTGTCACATTTTGGTAATTCTCACAATATGTTTAATGTTTTCATTATTATTATATCTATTATGGTGATCTTTCATCAGTTATCTTTGATGTTAGTACTATACTTCTTTGGGGGCACCATGAACCACACCCATATAAGACAGCAAACTTAATCATAAACGTGTGTGTGTTCTAACTGCTCCATCAACCAGCCATTTCCCCATCTCTCTCCCCCTCCTCGGTCAGTCATCCCTATTCCCTGAGACACAACAATATTGAAATTAAGTTAATTAATAACCCTATGTTGGCCTCTTAAGTGTTCAGGTGAAAGGAAGAGTTTCACATCTCACTTAAAATCAAAAGTTAGAAATGATTAAGCTTAGTGAGGAAGGCATGTCAAAAGCCAAGATAGGCTAAAAGTTAGGCCTCTTATGCCAGACAACTAGCCATGTTGTGAATGTCAAGGGAAAATTCTTGAAGGAAATTAAAAGTGCCACTCCAGTGAATACACAAGTAATAAGAAAACAAAATGTCCTTCTTGTTGATAGGGAGAAAGTTTTAGTGAACTGGATAAAAGATCAAACCAGGTACAACAGAAAGTCTATACCAGAGCAAAGCCCTAACTCTTCAGTGCTGTGAAGGCTAAGAGAGATCAGGAAGCTGTAGAAGAAACGTTTGAAGCTAGCAGAAGTTGGTTCATAAGGTTTAAAGAAAGAAGCCATCTCCATAACAAAAAAATATACAAGATGAAACAAAGTGCTATTATAGAAGCTGCAGCCAAGTTATCTAAAAGATCTAAGTAAGATAATTGATGAAGGTGGCTACACTAAACAAGAGATTTTCAATGTAGACAAAACAGCCTTCTATTAGAAGAAGATGCCATCTGGGATTTTCATAGCTAGAGAAGAGAAGGCAATACTTGGCTTCAAAGCTTCAAAGGACAGGCTGACTCTCTTATTAGGGGCTAATGCAGCTGGTGACTTTAAGTTGAAGCCAATGCTCATTTATCATTTCAAAAATCCTAGGGCCCTCAAGAATTATGTTAAATCTATTCTGCCCATGCTCTAGAAATGGAACAACAAAGCTTGGATGACAACACATCTGTTTACAGCATGGTTTACTGAATATTTTAAGCCCATTTTTGAGATCTACTGCTCAGAAAAGAAGATTTCTTTCAAAGTCTTACTGCTCACTGGCAATGTACCTAGTCACCCAAGAGCTCTCTATACAAGGAAATTAGTGTTATTATTATTTTCATGCCTTCTAACACAACATTCATTCTGCAGCCCATAGATCAAGGACTGCTTTCAATTTTAAAATCTCATTTAAGAAATACATTTCATAAGGATATAGCTGCCATAGGTAGTGATTCCTCTGATGGATCTGGGCAAAGTAAATTGAAAAACTTCTGGAAAGGATTCCTCATTCTAAATGTCATTAAGAACATCCATGATTCATGGGAGGAGGTTAAAATATCAACATTAACAAGAGTTTGGGGGAGACGTTCAAGACAGCAGTGGAGGAAATAACTGAAGATGTGGCAGAAAGAGCAAGAAAACTAGAATTAGAAGTGGAGCCCAAAGATGTGGCCTATCCTGACCACTGGTTTAAATTAGCAACAATTTCACCCCCTCCCACTGCCACTCCTGAAGCCCTCCCTTTACTTGCTGTATGCTCATATCAGCTTCTAAAATACCATATAAGGTATGACATATTTTGTTTGGTGTTTATCATCTCCCTCCTCCCCTAATTCCTGCTGGAATCTGAGTTCCATAAGAGTAGGGGTAATTAGGATGTCTACTATAACAAAAATAGGAATGATGAAAAGACATTAGGAGACACCCCACTCCTGGCTCATTTTAAGCTTTTTCCTGGTAAAAAGCTTGCTTCCTGGTACAAGCAAGCCAAAAAAAAAATGCTACAAGTCTGAGTAATGAAGAAGTAAAAATGCAATAACAAATTTTTAATTCTTAGAAGAAAAATACAAAATTTCTAGTGAAAAAGAATTCAGTGACACAGATAAAAAAGAATACTAGAAGCTTTCCCAGAATTAAGAAGAAAAAGATATTGACAAAATTATTAATATAATAAAGAAAAAAATAGAAATGCAGGACAGAAAATGGCAAAATGCAACATATAGGTAACTTATTTGTTTTCAAGATAGGCCAGAACAGAACAGAAACAGTAACAAGAAAAAAGAACAAATGCTTTCCTAGACTAGAAAAACCACCTATAAGAAGATTATAAGGATATCTACTTTTCAGATATCTGATTTCAAATATCAGTGAAAAGAGAATACCTAGACACAGTATGGAAAAATTTGTGAACCAAGAATTTTAAACTCACATAAGTTGTTCTGTTTAGTATAGAAACAAAGGAAAACATTTTCAGTGGAGGCTTAGAAAATGTGCCTCCATGAAACCTTCTGGGATTAAAAAACAACTTGGAAATGAACAACAAACAGTTAAGACATGATATAAAGTCAACAGCTCAACTCTAGGGTAATGAAGGTATAAAAGGACAAGGGTTAGTTCTGCAACTGGTTAAAAGGAGATATGTCTAAATGACAACTTGCAAATCTGTTTATAAAATAAATAATATAAATGTCAAAATTATTCATAAGGAAAAAATAACCTGATGTAAGACAACAAACAGTTAAGACATGATATAAAGTCAAC
>NW_012149485.1:945619-949757 GCF_000956105.1 Propithecus coquereli
ACAACTAAAAATATATAGAAAAAATTAGCCAGGCATGGTGGCGCATGCCTGTAGTCCCAGCTACTCGGGAGGCTGAGGCAGGAGGATCGCTTGAGCCCGGGAGTTTGAGGTTGCTGTGAGCTAGGCTGACGCCACAGCACTCTAGCCAGGGCAACACAGTGAGACTCTGTCTCAGAAAAGAAAAAAAAATGTTGCAAAGGAAAACAACAATGGGGCATAAAAATTAAAATCAAAAAACAAAGCTAAAGAAGCCATATCAAATGGATTTAACAGTAAATGCCAATGTGTAAAATTCTACTACTAAAGGAAAAAAATCCCCAAATTAAGTCAAAGACAAAATCCAATTATAGAATCTTAAAGAGACACAAATGAAATGTCCTTTTATGTTATATATAAAAAGGGCAAATGTGTATTAGGCAAATGCAAATCTTAAAAGTATAAATATGACATTAATATCAGATCAAGTAAATTCAAAGCAAAAATCATGTTAAACACAACAATATATATTGTTATATATTGATAAAGTCTAGGTTACATAATGCAGATTCAACTGTCATATCTCAGTCTGTGTTCTCTCAGAAGAACGTGAAACAAAGACTGAAGTACAAGGACACATGGAACATTAATTACAAAAATTGAGCATATCCTACACTAAAGCAAGAGTCAGCAAATTTCAAAGGATTTAAATAATGCAAAGTGAGGTCTCTGACTACAATGGAATTAAGCTTGAAATCAGGAACAAATAATAGCAAAAAATTCCCCATATGTTTGGGAATTTAAAAATAGAAATACACTTCAAACAACCTATAGGTTGAAGAAGAAATCACATAATAAAAATAAAACATTAAAAGTTGAAAAATTTAGAAAAGGAATAGCAAATTAAACCTGAAAAAAAAGTACAAGAAAGAAAATAAAAAAGTTAAGAGCAAAAACTAGCAAAACTGGAAAGTAGAATGCAATAGAATGCCTCAGGTAGAGACAGTTTTCTTAAATCATACACAGAAACTGCAAACCAAATAGGAAAAGGTGGTAAGTTAGACTACATTATAATTAACAATTGTATTCATCAAAAAATATTATTAAGATCATGAAAATAGAAGCCGAGAGAAGAAGTTATACCAAAACATATAACCAACAAAAACCTCATACTCAAAATACTTAAAAAACTCATATAAATCAATAAGAAAAAAGCAGTCAATCAAATAGAAGAATGGACAGGAGACTTAATGAGGTACTTTTCAAAAGAGAAAGTCCAAATGTCCCTCACCCAAAAAAAAAAAAAAAAAGTAAAAAGATAATCAATCTTATTAGTCATCAGAGAAATGCAAATCCAAACCAGGAGATACCACTACACACCCACCAGAATGGCTAAAAATAGAAAGACTTACCTTGCCAAGGTGTTGGCAAGGATGGGTGCATTGGAAGCCTTCCCACAATGTTGGTGAAAGTACATGTGAGTACAGCCACTTGGAAACAGTTTGCAGTTAAATACACACAAACCCTCCCACCCACTAATTTCACTCCTAGTAATGCATTCTCACATGCATCAAGAAACATAAAAGAATGTTTGTAATGGCATTATTCATAAATGTAAAAAACTAGAAACAAGCCATTTAACCCCATTTCACTGTTTATCCATTATCAACTCATTAATCCCAAAGGGAAGAGACTCATTAACTAAAACAACCCATTAGTAATCAAATGAACAAATAAATGGTGATATTAATATATTCGTGTAATAGAATAAAAAATAAATTGCAATATATTCATACAATGAAATAAACAACAACTAAAATGAGTGAACCACAGCTAAACATCCTAAGTGAATCTCACAAAGATAATGCAAAGCCCAGTAAGCCAGAGAGACAAGAAAAACTATATTATTCCATTTATGTAAACATCAAAAACAGACAAAACTGAACCATAGTGTTTAGGTACACATATGTAGATGGTAAAATTAAAAGGAAAAGCAGGGAAGTGATTAACACAAATCAGGATAGTGAGGGAACAACAAGTGGGTAGAGGCACAAAGGCAGTTTCTGGAATGCTAACAATGATCTATTTCTTGATCTGAGTGACAGATACTTAGGTGTCTTCTTTGTGAGAAATCATCAAACTGTAAAAACAAAAATTAGAAATAAAAATAAATTTTTAAAAATTTTATGCAAGATGTGCCAAAGCTCTAACCAAGGGAAAGTTAATATAATTCCATGTTTTACTTTTAAACAAAAAGAAATATAAAAATACTTGCTAACCCTAAAACTCAAATCTTAACTATAAAATACGAATTCCAGAAAATTAGAGAAAACATGCAATAATTTATTTAGCATATATCTCTTGAATGCCCACTATATGTTGGGGACATACAAATTAATAAAAATACAAGCAAAAAATAATGATTTAGAAAACTGAAAAATAGTAGAATTGGTCGATATATCTAAGAAAAACTGTGTGGTAAACAAAATAAAGTAAAACAAGTACACTTCTCACTAGGTATTCATACATTTACATACACACTTACATACACCCTCAGGGTATATTTTTCACCATAAACAGGATGTAATCGGTTGATTAATTGGGCATAGAGTTTGCATTCTGAAATGCCGTTACACAATTTGCATTATGTGGCAGATTATCAAAATCTCACACTTCACTGTAGCCATGCCCTTTGCAATGTGACTTTTTAACTCTGGCCATCAAGAAATTGAGTCTACTTTGACTTGACTCTGGCCAATAGAATGTGGCAGAGATGACCTTGTACAGTTCCAAGCCAAGGCCTCAAGAAGCCTTACCAACTTCCTCACACTCTCTCTTGGAACTCTGCCATCATCGTGTGAGCCAGCCCAGGCCAGCCTTCTAGAAAATAAGAGACCACAGGGAATAGAGAAAAGCCATCTGAGCCAAGGCCACCCCTTGATCAACCAACTCCAAGCTGGCCTGGCAACTAACTGCCCAGCCAAAACCAGAAGAACCTCCTAGCTGAACCCAGCCCAAATTTCTAGACCACAAAATCATGTTGTTTTTTTAAGGCATTACATTTTGAAGTGGTTTATTTGTTATGCAGTAAAAGCTAACTAATACACATTATGGGGAGCGCTATTGGTTCAGAATTAAGCTACAGTCTGAGAATAGAAAGACCAAGAAGCCTTGTTTGAGGGGTTGAATATTATCATAGTACTTAGTACATAGTATCATGTGTACTTTTATTTATCCTCACATGCCATGGTTCTATTTTACTGTTGACTCTTATCAACTGCTGGCAGCGAAAGTGTAAGGTCAAGTTTAAAGTTGGCTCAAGGAGAATGGAAGGCTCCTGCGTGTGAGAATCTAAGGGCAAGTAAGGAGACATTTGAGTTTGTTTCTGTCAGTATTGATAAATCAATTTTTCATTTTTAGTTTGCAATAACAAAATAGACCTGCAGAAATGAAAATAAATAAACCTTTATTATTGACATTTCTGTAGGAAAAAATAATTTATTATGGGTCTGAAACTCTCTAACTCCTAACCTTCTTTTGTCATATTGAAACAATTTTTTCATAATATAATCTTTGAAATGCAGTGTTTCTAACAGTATAATTGTTTTACACCAGAAAATACTGTAAAAAGAAATTGGGTGATGTATATGAGATTTTTCACATTATTCAGTGAGTTCCTTTTTTCTCATAAGAAAGCATTAGATATAATTCTATGTGAATAAATTTTAAACCCTCAATAAAATAAACTTTGGTAATTTATATTTTCCTAAAGAATATTTGAGAAGTTGGGAAACTCCAGCAAACCATTAATTGTGTGAGAACCATTTTTTTAAGAGACAGAGCCTATATTCTTAGGATCAAAAACCAAATTCAAAATCATCTTGGGAATTTATTAGAGGATAATGAGGCATCCCATGTAACTATAGGAATGAGAGACCCTCCCTAGAGCTGAGTGTCATGGAGAGCTGGGGCCAGACATGCTGCACTCTCTTCACTGTGTTCACTGTTTTTCTCAGTGTATTAATATTAGATTCATTTTGTCCTTCTCATAACAAAGTTCCAGTTCATGGTATACATATACCACATTTTATTAATCCACTCATGTATTGATGGACACTTGGGTTGTTTCCACATCTTTGCAATTGTGAATTGTGCTGCTATA
>NW_012149485.1:950857-951394 GCF_000956105.1 Propithecus coquereli
ATTATTATTTTAACATCACCCAGAAGTGCTGGGAATGGAAGAAAAAAGAGAAAGAAAGGGAGAGAAATAAAGGAGGGAGGGAGGGAAGGAGAAAAAGAGGAAGGAAGAAAGAAAAGAAAGAAAGAATAATACTTAAAAAAATACACAAAATTATAGTTACTGCAAATTATGCCAGTTGCTACTCAGAAAACCCATGAGAATTGACTCTAAAGTATTAGAACTAATAAAACAGTTCATTAAATTTGGTGGTTACAAAATAAATATAAAAAATGAGTAGCTCCCCACGTATAAGCCATAATCTGTAAGAAAATAGACTGGAAGCAATTCCATTCACAATTGCAACAAAAATATGAAATAGCTAAGAATAAATTTAATTATCAACAAGTAAAACTTTTATGAAGAAAACATCAAAACTTCACTGAGGCCAGCTGGATGAAGGGGTTCATGTTTACAATTCCAGCACTTTGGGAGGCTGAGGTGGGCGGATTTCTCAAGGCCAGGAGTTGGAGATCAGCCTGGGCAACACAGCGAGACACT
>NW_012149485.1:951856-967239 GCF_000956105.1 Propithecus coquereli
GCATTTGGGTGAGGCAAAGACATAAAGTGTAACTGTAATGTTTGTACCCTCACAATACCCTGGAATAATAATAAAAAAAAATTCTAAGAACAATTCTAAAGTTTATCTGCTAGAATAAACATCTGAGAGAAGCCCAAAAAAGTTTGGCAAAAGAGGAAATATTGGCTGGAAGAATTGGAGACAGGAGAAATTGCCAAAAAGTAAAACATTATATGCAGTTTCTATTATAAAACCTCTTTGGTGCTGTACAACATTAGACAGATAGATCAATGAACACAATAAAAAGTCTCAGATATAAGTATTTAGTATATGATAATGGCAGAATTTTAAATCAACTACATTATTTTTTTAATTTTTTCCCTTTTTTTACTTTAATAGAATTAGGGGGTACAAATTGAATTCCACTACATGCATATACTGTGTAGTGGTGAAGTTTGGGCTTTTATACCCACCATCCAAATAGCGTATGTTGTACCCCATGGGTAATTTTTCATTCTTCACTCTCTCCCCCCTTCCCCCTTTTGAGTCTCCATTATACATTATACCACTCTGCATGTCCTTTTGTAGCCATAGTTTAGCTCCCACTTTTAAGTAAGAACATGTGGCATTTATTCTTCTGTTCCTGAGTTACTTCACTTAGTTAGGATAATGGCCTTCAGTTCCACCTAGTTGCTGCAACAGATGTTATTTCATTCTTTCTTATGGCTGAGTAATACTCCATGTTACATATATATACACTACATAAGAAAACACTATATTTAATAAGCGTTGCTCAAATTATTTAACTACTTGAAAAGGGGAAAAAACAGTACTGCCATCCACATACCAAAATAAATTCCAGATATATCAAAGATTTTTAAAGGCAGGAAATGGAATTACTTAAGTGTTAAATATATCGTGTTTTATATATGTGTGTGTATGTGTATTATACACACATATATATGTAGAGATTTATAAGTTTGAAATCTAAGCAAGCAAACAAAGGAAGGAAAACCATCAGCAAAAACTTGATCAATTTAACTATACAAAAATGTAATATTTCAATGTGTCAAGAAACACTATGGGCCCAGTGCGGTGGCTCATGCCTATAATCCTAGTACTCTGGGAGGCCGAGGCAGGAGGATCGCTCAAGATCAGGAGTTCGAGACCAGCCTGAGCAAGAGTGAGACCCCGTCTCTACTAAAAATAGAAAGAAATTAGCTGAACAACTAAAAATATATAGAAAAAATTAGCCAGGCGGTATGGCGCGTGCCTGTAGTCCCAGCTACTCGGGAGGCTGAGGCAGGAGGATGCCTTGAGCCCAGGAGTTTGAGGTTGCTGTGAGCGAGGCTAATGCCACAGCACTCTAGCCCAGGCAACAGAGTGAGACTCTGTCTCAAAAAAATAATAATAATAATAATAAAAAAATAAAATAAAAGCAAGAAACACTATGAAGAAAATTGGAAGCCGAACAACAAATGAGAAAACTAATTGCAATGTGCTTGCCAGGCGAGGGGTTAGTATCCCTAATATTTAAAGACCTCTTACCAATTAGCAAGAAAAAAAAGATCTAGGCAGTAGAAAATCAGAGTATATGAATAGGAAATTCATGAAACAAGACAAATGACCAATAAATATACCAAAAAAAGTCTGCCCTCCCTAGTAATCAAATCAATGAAAATTAAAACGACAGTGTGACACCATCCCTCATTTAGTGAATTGATCAAAAAATGTTCAAGTCCAGCGCTGTGCAGAATGTCAGCATGTGGGCATTCTCAAAGAATATTCATGGGAGTGCAAATCAATACTGCTTTCCAGAAGGCAGTTAGGCAATGCACATTAGAAGCTTTTAAAATCTTCATATCTTATTCTTCCTACTTTTATGAAACATTTGATATTTTTTATTAAAAATAACTTTTAAAAGTTCATATGCTTTTAGCTAGTCATTTTACCTTGAAGAATTATCCAAAGAAAGGAATAAAGGATTTATGAAGACATCATAGCTGTGATGGTGATGGTGAAGATAATAAGGATTTGAGAGGAGATGCGACTTCCGTTTCAATTGCAAGGAATGTCTTTGACTTCTTATGTCCACATAATCTGTGATCCCCAAATGAATAGATTTAAAAAAAGAAAAATTCTTCCCAATAAGAAGAGGCCCCAAAAGTTTCCAACACTAACATGATTCCAAGATCCATTTAATAAAATCAATATTTCACATATCCATCCCCTTTGAACATCTTGGAAATTTCTCCTAAAATTTAGTATCACAGAGAAATGAGAATCAGTATCTATTTCTCTGAGATGATAGTAAGGATCTAGTGAAGCCTCCTTTGCCTCCATCCTCCTCTCCAAACCCTGTCTTGATTTTTACAGCCCAGGGAAAAAAAGTCCTCTGAGATAGGACTTTTTCCTTTAACGACCGGCTAGAACCAAGTTCCAGACTCTGTGGTTCTGGTTTGACATATCAAAAGCCCTGAGATGTTCAAGTTCACCTTATTTGCATTTACCCAGGGTTCTTATTGAAATAAAAGACTTGAGATTAACAGCACTGAGTTCATGGGCTGATACACAATGAAGAAAAATTGCTTATTCAAAATGGCAAATGAGGCCTCTAAAACTGAATGAAAGCTCACAAACCATATAATAAAACACGGTCAATTTAGCCAGACCAAGGCACAGTTGGTCTTGGCCAAATGGAAATTGCGAAGTGTTAAATATTATTAGAAGGCTTTTTTCTTTTTCTAGGAGAAGGTAGAAATTAACAGGAACTTAACAAAACTCCATATCATCTGAGAATCCTTTTTGGAAGAAAACCTGTCCCAAAAGAACCATTTATGTCTTTTTTTGGGCTCTCTACCTCAGCTCACATCCAGGAGCTTGGATAAATGATTCTGGAATGGTCTTTTTAAGACTAAGTCCAGTTTGGAGGTGACATCAGTAAGATGGCTGACTAGAGACACCTGGTGCTCATCACCTCTACAAGAAAGGACCAAGACAACAAACAAACAGCTAAGATTTGACTGGAGTATCGAAGGGAGAGTGCCAGAGTATAGCAGGGGAGTGTAGATGCACCTATGGGATCAGAAGACCAGGAGGGCAGAGTGGAGGCACTGGCCTCTGCAGCCCCATCTCCCCCAAGCCCAGACTGGATCTCCCTGGAGTCAGGAGGGACTCCCTGTTTCAGAGAAAAGGTAAGCAGAAGATTCCTACCAGCCCCCATTGCCACTGCGAACACCGACAGTCCTTACCGCAGGAAAATCTCACAGTCCTCACCAGTCCTGAGGCCAGTTTGGAGAGCTGCTGGAAATTCACACAGCTGCATTGTCCTGGATTAGGAGCACGAGATGTGCACTCCCCACCCCTACTCACTCCCTTTGGGCCAAGATGCTGCAGCATGGCACCATCTTGAGACCAAAGCCAGCTCTAGCTTTAGCCGGGCAACTAAAAATAGAAGAAAAAATTAGCCAGGCTGGTGGCATGCACCTGTAGTCCCAGCTACTCGAGAGGCTGAGGTAGGAGGATCGCTTGAGCCCAGGAGTTTGAGGTTGCTGTGAGCTAGGATGACGCCACGGCACTCTAGCCCGGGCAACAGAGCAAGACACTATCTCAAAAGAAAAAAACAGTTCAGTAGAATTTAGTGGTGAAGCTACCTGGTTCTGGACTTTTCTTTGTGTAAAAAGGAAACCTACAGAGTGGGAGAAAATTTTTGCAAACTATTTATCTGATAGAGGATTAATATCCAGAATATACAAGGATATTGATCCTGGATACAAGTTGAACTCAACAGCAAGAAAATATGCAATCCAATTTAAAAATGGGCAAATGATCTGAACAGACATTTCTCAAAAGAAAACATACATATGGCCAACAAATACGTGAAAAATGTTCAATATCTCTAATCATCAGGGAAATGCACGACGAAACCACAGTGAAGCATCATCTCACCCCCGTTAAGATAGCTATTATCAAAAAGACAAAAAAATAACAAATGCTGCTGAAGATGCAGAGAAAAGGGAACTCTTATACACTGTTGGTGGGAATGTAAACTAGTACTGCTATTGTGGAGAACGGTGTGGAAGTTCCTCAAAAAAAAACTACAAATAGAATTATCATATAATCCAGCAATTCCACTACTGGGCCTTTGTCCAAAGGAAATGAAATCGGTAAAGGAAAGTGACACCTGCACCCCCATGTTTATTGCAGCACTATTCACAGTAGCCAAGATATGGAATCAACCTAGGTGTCCAACAACAGATGAATGAATAAAGAAAATGTGATGTATATGCGCAACGGAATACTGTTCAGCCATGAGAAAGAACAGAATCCTGTCCTTCACGGCAACACGGACGGAACAGGAAGACATTACATTAAGTGAAGTAAGCCAGGAACAAAAGTTAAACACCACATGTTCTCACTGTTATGTGGAAGCTAAAAAAAGTTATGTTATAAAAATAAAAAGTAGAACAGAGGATACTAGAGGCTGGAAGGTTAGGGGGATGAAGAGATAGCAAGATATTTGTTAAAGGATAAAAAAATTACAGCTAGATAAGAGGAATAAGTTCTGGTGTTCTATAGCACTGTTGGATGACCATAGCTAACAATAACATGTAGTTTCAAATAACTGGAAGGAGAATATTGAATATTCTCAGCACAAAGAAATGATAAACGTTTTAAGATGATGGATATCTTAATTACCCTGATCTGATCACACTATACATTATATGTATCAAAACAACATTGTGTACCCCATAAATATGTACAATTATTATGTGTCAATTAAAAAATAAACTATTAAAAAAAATCAAGTCTAGCTACTGCAGATGTTCCCAGAGGGCAAAGCTTCTCAGTGTTTATCAGAGTGGGCTCTATATCTACCCTGAACCTTTATACCAGCTGACTTGCCTCCAATATGAGCAGCCAGACTGTATGAGACTGCTAAAATTAAATGCTTTCTGGCCTTTTAGAAAGATGGAGAAAAAAATAAGTTTTAAGCAGCCCTTGGAAGGGTGCCATACCAGGGTCATTTTGGATTTCTCCCAAGAATGATGAGGGAGGCAGTGATGAACACCCCAACAGAAGAGATGGAATACCAGATGGCCAGACAGAAGGAAGATAGATTCGGTCAAGGAGAAAAAGACTCAGCTTTGAACACCCGCCAATCCCAGAGATTAGTAACACCAGCTCATGATAGTACCAGCCAAGTACAGCCTCTCCTGACCATACGTCTCCTCTCTTCTCAATCCCAGCCCTGGAGAAGCCAGAGATAGATATTGATGAAGAGGGGAAGGAAGGAAGAAAGGAAGAGGCCAACCATGGACCACCTCGTCTGCTGCAGGTTTCTAGCCTGAAGGAGGAACACACCCGGAAAAGACAGAAGCTTTAGCTTCTCCCCTTCCCACAACTAGGATGCTGTATATGACCCAATACTGGCCAAAAAGACGATCCCACCTGGGATTGTGAGCCCTGAGGAAGTGCTGCAAAGATGCAGATACAACTGAGAAAGCATTCACAGCAGCAGTAACCGGCAGCCATGTCCTAACCGGAGTGTTCCTGTGGTCCCTGCTGCCCAGCTTCCTGCCCGGTTCCCAGCCTTTCACATTCTTTCTATGAACTATACCCAATATCCCCCTAAGGAATTCCTTTTTGGTTTAAATGAGCCAGGACTGTTTTCTCGTGCTTGCAACTGAAATCACCTCTTACATACCCAACTGTACTGTTTTTATCTTTTGTTGACTCCTAACCCCGAGGTACCACTGTCTTCCCACAGAAGATCAACTTGAGACTGTCACAGTCAGGGTCCCAGCATGAAGCACAGACATACTGATACTGGGGTCATTTAAAGAGGGTTTAATACAAGGACCATTTACAAAGGTGAGAGCTGGTTATACGGACACTTTGAAGGATAGTGCAGTACCCCAGGGTTAGTAACAGCGTGGTTGTTATCCTTCCTAGGCTCAAAATGATGAGGAGAGAGAGCAGATACCAGAACTGGAAGGAGAGAGTCTTGTAAAAGGAGATATCTTAAGGGGGATGCTAACCTGCGGCAACTCCTCCAAAGGAACAGACACCCTGACCACGCTCTCCTCACTTCCCACCTCTGATCTCCTGCCAGGGGTCCCCATTGACTAGACCCACCTGGCTGAAGCCAGAGGGCACAGGGGCCTGCTGATGTAATCCATAAGAGTCAGCCTCCCTGGAGGAGAGCAGAACAGAGAAGGCGAAGAGTGGATCTGGGTGGTGAAGAGGTGCTTGGAAGGCATTTGAGAGATACCTAAGATACAAAAGGCTGCAGATGGTGCCCGCAGAGGTGTTTACCTAACCCTGTCCTCTCCCAGACAACGCCAGGTCAAAACTCCCTCAAGACATGGGAACGTACTTACAAAGCACTGAGGTTCTTTGCCTCAGTTTCCTTTGCCTTTCCTTGGCTACTCCTGCTTTGCTGTCACTAGCCGTCACAGTTCCACACCTTCTACCGCAGCACGAAGACTCCTGAACAGATAGATGGGACTTTTTCAGTTGAGGACAAGTCTAGAAGTTACCGTTTCTGCCAAAAAGCCAGGGGCTATAAAACCACCATGAAACTCAGCCATGAGACATAAACCTCAGATCACAGAGCACTCAGATCCAGGGAACAAAACAGAGCGGCAAACCATGTAAGCCATTTGTCATTTCTACAAGCAAGGTCTGCGGGCATTTTTTCTAAGAATATTAGAGGAACACAAGAGCTCCTTGAAAACATAGTTCAGAAAAAGTCTGCACTTAACAATATGAAGACTGTAAGCGATTGCAGATGGAGAGACTGAGAGTTCTTTGAAGCTAAAGAAGTACAAAAGGCTTCGACACAGGGAAACAACCTTACAGCACAGACCGTCATGAGATGCAGAGGCTGATCAGTGAGAAACACTGGCTACAATTCATCTATTCAACCTCCCACAAATATTTTTTTTTTTAATTTCAGCAAATTATGGGTGTACAGATGTTTAGGTTACGTGTGTTGCCCTTGGTTCCCACAAATATTTATTGAGCACTTACTGCGTGCATCTGGGCACTGAGCTGGGATTATAAAAGAAGGCCAAAAGAGCTAGAACAGAATGTTTTCCCTTAGCAATATCTAATTAAGCCTTTTATTATTTCCCTAGGGAAGAGGAGTTGGAAAAATAACAATAGCTTCTGTTTACTGGGATTTACAATGTACCAGGTATTGTCCTAAGCATTTCCCATTTACACATCTCTGCAGCTCCAATAGATAAGCAATACTATTCTTATCCCCATGTTACAGAGAGGGCACAGAAGTCAAATAACTAGCAAGTCACACAGAAAGAGATGGGGCAGAAAAATAACACCAGAACCAGGACCATGAAGTATAGTATTTCACTAGATATATAACACCTTACATAAGGAGGTATGTCTGGGATCACATGTGCGCACAGCAGGGGAAGGGGAAATAATACGTGCAACCCACGATGCTTTATCAACAGGTTCAACTAAACTTTCAGTCTAATTGATTCCCCCTTCTGAGGTGATTTTCTTCACTAACCAGTCCTCTGTGCACTGACAATGTTTTTTCAGAGAATATTGATGCTTGGGCATTTAAATCAATTAACGCATCCATTTCAATTGCCTCATCTGTCAGGAACACTAAGTTCTCTTTCCAAAGTAAGTACAGAAAAGGGGTGAGGACAGGAAGAAGAGGAGAGTGTACCTACTTGGAGAAGTATTTATAATTATATAAAAAGGAGTAGTGTTTGTACTTTTTATCGAGATAAAAGGACTGATTATCTATGTATTTTATCTAAAAAGACAATCAAGGGAGTACAGTAGGGGCTCTGGATGCAGACTGGCTAGGCCCACCCCCTAATTCTAGCTCTTTCTTGCTATATGACTTTGAAGAGTCCCTAACCCTTCTACACCTCATTGAGATAATAACAACATGGGTTAAGAGTTCAACTGTTTGCCACTTAACCAACATTATCCATTCTCTAAGGCATGCTGGCCAGGCCCCTGGCACTAGAATGTTCAGGGCTAGTAAGTGACTCTTTAACACACCCATTCACTTCTGCTTCTAATTGTTCGGGTTGTTTATTCTTGCATTGTTTCCAAGTCTGCTAATACCATTTATTACTTCTTCCTGTCATCACAGATTTAATTAAATATTATGTGTGAGTCAATGTGCCTATAAAAACTGTGTTTGAATACTTTGCACAAGGCAAATGACTGTTTGTGTTAATTATATGGAATTTGGAGTTTGGGAATAATAACAGTTTGGAAGAAACAAAGTTCTGGGAGTCCTTGCCCTCAGATTTCCTCACACCTTAAATTCTTGCCCACTTCAAAGAAAGTCAAACTAGGTATCATAAAATATGTATTAATTTATAATTAAAGAAACAGGAAAGCACAATTGGTACTCAAGGAAAAGAATTTGACTTCCATATCAAAAGATTCATGAATACACAGTTTTATGTTTAGGCTAACATTAAATGTTTAAGGTGTGTATATTTTGTATGATTTCCTGCCTTAATTGACTTTTTCAGTTGTCTGGTCAAATGCCCATTCTAGATAAGAAGACTTTTGTAACTACCTCCAAGGAAGATGGTGAGAATTAAATGGGAAAATCCAGGGGCCAATGCTGACATATTGTAAGCCTTGTTCAAACAATAGCAGCTCCAAGGCTCAGTAAACACACAATAAACGTCAGCTATTTAGTAGGAGTAATAGCAATCTGGTTCTGCACTAATAAGTGGGACATTCACCAGTCATTTCGCCTCTTGTCAACAGTAAATGGGAGCATTTGGACTAGAATAAATGCTACCCAAACTTGAGCGTGCATACAGATCACCTGGGGATCTTGCTAAGATGCAGATTATGACTTAGTAAGTCTGGGTGCGGCATGAGACGTTGCCTTGGTAACAAGCTCCCATAGGATGCCGACACCGCTGGCCTGTGGTACACACTTTGAATATCAAGGGCCTAGTGTATAATTCTCAAACTTGGACATGCATCAGAATCACCTGGAGGGCTTGTTAAAACACATATGGCTGTGCTAAAATACAGTAACTCTGAGAGTTTCTGACTCAGGAGGTCTGGGGTGGGGCCCAAGGATCTGCATTTCTAACAAGTTCCCAGGCGGTGCCGATGCCACTGGTCTACAGGTCGCACTTTGAGAACCAGCATCTCAGATGATCTCTAAGCTCTCTTACAACATGAAGCAGAATGATTCTTGGCTATTTCAAGCCAGACAAAGCACTGTTTGTATTACAAATGGAAAAGACCAGACAAGCTCTTAACCTCCCTAATTACCAGAGGCCGTATCTGCAATCAGAAAAATAAGGATACGAATCCTAGCTGTCTGTCCCAAGGCAACTCACTTCCCCTCTGAACTACAATTTTCCCATCAGTCAACAGGGTTCCCTTTCCCACTTTCTTTTTACTTTTTCCCCCTTTCCTTCACGTCTCATGAAGAAGCCCATAAGAAAATCTTGTCATGGGGTGGGAACAGAACTTCAGCTCTAATCCTAGTGTCTTGACAAGTTCAAAGATGCAAACATCACTTAACATGACAAGCAAACCATAACTGCAGCGAGAAAACACTGTTAGTCAGGTAAAGAGATAATGTGCACAGAACATGCTGAGCAAATAACAGCCCTTTGTGAATCAGCATTAGCATAATTACTGAACATCGGTAATTGCTGAAATTATGTTCACTAGGATCATTTATAATTCTAAGTGAGAGGCTTCTTCCAAGTATTCTCCCAGCAGGGAGGTGAAAGTGGCTCGCCAGCTGGTGTTAGGCACTCAAAAAAGCACTAGCCATCTCCGAAGGGGCATCCCAAGCACAGACATTAGATGGATTGTCATCATCAGGTGGGCCCAAAACTGTGCCTAAAATTTCCTGCCTCCACATCTTTGTTCCTGGTGTACCTTTCCTCTAGAATTTCATCCCCTCTTAGTTCAATTTGTCCAACGTTGCCTGGTCAGCAAGACAAAGTTAGATATTAATAGTAAAATGTAGAAAGAAGTGTTCGGATTATGGCATGCAGAAAGTGCAATGGAAGCTGGATCACCTGTCCAGGTGAGACCTTTCCAGTGTCAGATTCAACCAGGGAGCTGCCATGCACTACTATAATAAATGCAGGGAAGGATACGAGGCTTCTCATCCCTGCAAAAGAGCAAGGAGGTTAATTGGTCGTGAACGGCACCTCACGGAATATAACAACGGAGAAGAAAGCTCCTTCAACCCAGCACCATGTGTGTCTACATCAAGGATGGAGCCGTACAGGCTGTGTGAAAAGACTTCTGTACATAAAGAGTAACCTTTGAGCACACTAATACGGACACTGAGAATATCCTCCCATTAGTCCCATTTGTCCCTGGCACTAGGATGCAGATGACAGAACACAGAACACACAAGGCAACCAGAAGAAACACAAAGAAATGATAAATGTTTGAGATGACTGATAGACTAATTAATCTGGTCACCACACTTTATATGTATCAAAACATGTACCCCATGAATATGTACAGTTATTATTTGTTAATTAAAAAAATAGAATCTAAATTTTGTTTTAGAAAAGATAACTAGAGGAGGATCCAGAGCCCCACAAAGGAGAAGAGAAACTGCAGTAATCAAGACGATGCACCTTAACAACCTGTGACCAAGGGTCTCAAAATCACATCATGAAGCAAATACCACCCCCTCCCCTCAGGAAGGAAGCCTGGGAACCATCCCCATTACTCCCTCTCCTTGCCCTGCATCCCACCTCCCACCAGTACTTAAGCTCCATAAGCACATTTTTGCTTGCTTTGTTTACTGCTATATCCCCAGAGTCTAGAACAGTTGAATTAATGAACTGAATGAATAAATCAGAGAGTACTGACAGCTCTATGTCCAAAAAAGACTTTGCATCTGTCTGCTTTTCTCCATCACCACTGCTACTGTCCTAGCCCAAGCCATCATCATTTTTCACCTGGCCAACTGCATACACCCCAACCTCGTGTTTTTGCCTTAACTCTTGCCCCCTCTGAGCTACACTCCTTGCAGATACCAGCTAATTACTCACACCCAGATCAAGTGACACACTTGACTGTAATAATCCAGATGCTTCTCAATGTGAAAAGATCATGCCAGGATTTCACTTTACTAAATCAAGACCTCTACTAAATAAGTTTATACCCGTGTTTGCTAAATTTAGGCCTCGTATGTGCCAGGCAGTCTTGTTTGAACTTTCCAAAGCCAGCCCCCTCCAAGACCCCAGTTCAATCCCACCTTTTCTGGTAGCGCCTTTGTGACAATCCCCATCCAAAGTGTCTCTCTTGACGCTGAACCTTTCTCTGTCCTACACATTTGGCATTTAGCATTTGCCACTCAATCTCACGCAATGACCTTTTCACGGTTATTATAAAATTGCTAACCCATGCACTGTGCTTTTCTAGTCTCAAAGTGGTTTTCTAACTAGAAACACATAACAAGTTTGCTTGTCAATCACTGTGATTTTTGTCTCCATTTTACAGGTGAAACTGAGTTCCAGGAAAATTGCTCAAAATCATGGAGCTAATGAGTGGCAGAGCTCAGATTCAAACCCAGGACTTCAGACTGCAGCTTCCATAATCTTTCCATGTGTCAGGTGCCCCATCGGCCTTGGGTATGCCTTGCCTCCTTCAGCTATATTTATAACCCCTAATTCCTAGCAAAGTGGCATATGAATAATAAGTAGTGATTAATATTTATTGTACACTTGCAATATTCTCCATATTTTATAAGTGGCTTACATGGGTTATCATTTAATTCTCACAACCCTATGAAGTATGTCCTATTATTATCCTATGGTGCAAGATGAGACTCCTGAGGCTCAGAGAAGTTAAATAACCTTCCCAAGGCCACACAGTAATTAAATAATGGGGCCAGGATTGAAACTCAGGCATTCTGGCTCCTGAGCCTATGCACTTAGCCATTGTGCTATGCCACCTTCCTCTCTAATAGGCCCCCAGAGGATATTTGTGGGTTGACTGGTTATGCCGTAGACTGTCAGAGCCAGGAGAAGGACCTTGGTGAGATCAAACATCTACACTATCCATAAAATATCTGGCTTGGAGTGACAGTTGGCAGTTGATAAGGTTTGACATTTTCAAATCAATTTCTATCGATTTCTTTCTCCTAAAAAAAGGACATGAGTTTGATGGATAAAGCCAGCACACGGTGTGCCTGGGAACAGCAGGGAAAGTAGGCCACGAGCTAGCTCTGCAGAGGACCATAGGGAAGATGATAGCAGCTGTGTACTGTCTGTTAGAAAAACCCCTGCTTGGCAGAGCCCTGCTCCAGGTATCCAGCCACAGTGTCAGGTAAATAACACTGGCTCCATTTTGCTGTCACATGATGTTTTCTCCTGGCAGAGTGGCGAGGAAGCAGAAGCAGTGGTATGTGCTTGGGCATTGTCATGAAGTCATGAATATTTATGTGGTCAACGCATGAAATCCCATTTTAACAAACACCATTTTGATGGATTTAACAAGTTAATCTAAGCAATTTCCACATCCTGGTGGATGCCTACAAGAGATGAACGTTTCTGTAAATTCTATTGAACTGGGAAACGTCTGAAACAGATGTGTGCATAAGCCCATGTTCATTTGGTAAACATATTATTTTGTGTTTCCATATCAGGCCTGTGCTATGTGCCTGGCAAGGTGCTACTGCTTCTAGTGCTGGATCCTTGCAGCCACTCTGTGAGGGTGAGGCCCTATCCCCATTGGTCATGTAGGTTTGGGAGACAGCCAGGTAGAAGACAGGGATGGGCATCTCAATGGGGCAGAGCTCAGAGGTGTGTGTGAAGACACATAACTGAGGGCTGAGCGCCCCAGACTGACTGGGGCAAAGAACTTGACACACCGAGGCAAGCCAGCTTGAATAGGACCAAGGCTCCTGCATGGCACTGCCGTGGACCTCTCTCACCTTCTCCACCTTGCTGACCACTGGGGACAGCTGCTCCCATTAACTTCTTCCCCTACTTGGGCTATTGACACAGGTCTCATATTTCAGCTAGCAAAGCGTTATTACCTGCTTGATCACAATTGGTCCTCCCAATAAGTATCTTAATTGCACTTTTGCTTCCATTTCATGGCATAGGAAAATGACATTCAGAGAGTTTAAGGGGTTTCATCACAAACACATGATTAGGAAGTTCCAGTCTGGTCTTGGACATGAACACAGATCTTTGCATTTAAATTTTTTTTTTTTTTAAACAGAGTCTCACTCTGTTTGCCTGGGCTAGAGTGCCGTGGTGTCAGCCTCGCTCACAGCAACCTCAAACTCCTGGGCTCAAGCAATCCTTCTGTCTCAGCCTCCCGAGTAGCTGGGACTACAGGCAGGCGGCACCATGCCCGGCTAATTTTTTTCTATATAGTTTTAGTTGTCCAATTAATTTCTTTCTATTTTTAGTAGAGACGGGGTCTCACTCTTGCTCAGGCTGGTCTTGAACTCCTGAGCTCAAGCAATCCGCCCGCCTCGGCCTCCCAGAGTGCTAGGATTACAGGTGTGAGCCACCACACCCGGCCAGATCTTTGCATTTTAAACCAGGTACTACTACTCCTAAACCTGTTCCTCATCCTTAAGTCCTTTGTTCCAAGACCTGTTCTCTGGGAGTTTTTTGCCCTGAAGCTTTTCTACCTGAGGTAGATTGGATTGCTGTCTCCAATTCTTCACTCCTTCCCTGTATTGGAATTGTACCTCCAAGCCCTTCGCCATAACACTTTGCAGGTTCTGCCACTGCAGCACAGAGCATAATTCCTCAGCCCATTGATATTGGACTTGGCCATGTGATTTGCTTTAGCCAAGGGGGTTGTGGAGACAGCACAAACTGAGGCTACGAATATGTTTATAGGTTTTGTCTTGGGTCCAGCACTCCTGGGATCCCCTGTAAGAAGAGCATGCCCCAGGTAGCTGCTACTCTAAAGAGAAGAAGGAGACATAAGACACAGGCCTGAACCCAGCTCATGGTCTGGAGCCAAGATTAGCTTGATCTGCAGACCAACAAGCAGGAAAATAGATGTTTGTTATAAGCCAGTGAGAGACTGTGGTTGTTACACGGCAAAAACTGACCAATACAGTTCTAAACAGTGCAGGGACAGGCTCAAAAGTCCTCTACAGAACAAATCCTCATCTCTCCTCCATCAAGACAACAGTTTTTCACAAATGTGCACTCTGCACCAAACTTCTTTAACATTATTAATTCTACCTTATCAGGTGGGATATCTTGCAATTATATACTTTAATTCAACAAATTTAAGCTCAACACATTGAACGTATGTTAAACATGGAACAGAACAGACCACCATGGAGACAGAAGAAATCTGATTCAGTCTTCACAAGTTCACAGCCTATTGGCAGAGACAGACACAAACATGAGTAATGGTAACCAAAGGTTTTGAAAAATAAGAGCTGTAACAGGTGATAAAATATTATCTGATAGGGGACCTTACAAAGTCAGCATGGCCACAAAGGTCAGGTGGGATTTGTGAAGGCTAAGATGAGAGAACAGGAGGAAAAGACAATCTGGAAAAAGAGAAAAGAGTGAAGGACAAAAAGCCACGTTTAAGAATATATTTTTTCACAATTGGCCAAGGGCAAGGGCATCCAAAACAGGGTGTTGGTAGATGGAGTGATGTCATGGAGAGCCTTTGATGCTAGACTGGGTGGGGGGGGGCAGTGCACAGGATTTGATGGGCAGTAGGGAGCCATGGAAGCTGTGAGAGTGAGGGAGTACTATTGGGAGTTGTGCCTTAGGAGATCATCATGGCCAAGTGCTAGAAAAAAGGATGGAGGGGGTCGAGACTGGACCTGAGGACACCAGGTAAGAGCCTATTGCCATTGCCCAGCTTGGGGTGGGGGGTTGGGAAACAGGGACTGGACCAGCAGACACATTAGACACTTGGTATCTGATTGAGCACTGCGGGCAGGAGTGCAGCAGGAGTCTCCAGTTCACTCTGACTTACACCTACCCCTTTCTCCTCTGGGTTTCTCCACTTCCCTGAGCTATTCCCACTTGCCTTTTTCTTGGGAGCCTGCGTTTTATTCCTGCCACTTATTCTATCACTCCAGCAAAGCACTAGCAAAAACCATCCATCCGTCTGCTGACTCCACAGAAATCGGTGAGCACCAGATCCAGGGACAGAGGGAAGGGAGGGAGGGAAGGGACACTCTCCTGATCACAATATTTTATCCTCAAGCGTTTCTCATCCATCAAATTTGCTAACACCGCGAAAATTCAGGAACTGAATTGCGGGGGGAGGAAGGGAGAATCTTATTTCCCAAATAACCTCATACAGCTCCCAGCAGTCTGGGATTTGGAGGTGGACCGGATGTCAAGGTGACAGTGACTGAGGGAGCCAGATTTGGGGGCCTGGGCCTCTGG
>NW_012149485.1:968124-1025385 GCF_000956105.1 Propithecus coquereli
CACTGTGGCCTCCTTCTGGGCCATTTTGTCTGGAGTGGCCTCCTGCTCACCTCCCTGACCACTCACTGCAGCTTTGTCTCGAGCTCCGGGATTCTGAGGCTCTGCACAGCTCCTCCACCAGACACCTGGGCTCCTGCATGCCCTTCAGGGCCTGTCCTGCTCAAACAGCTGAGCAGCCCCTGCCCCCACCCTGGCCAGGACTGCAAGACCACACACACACACCACACACATGTATACATATAGTGCATACATGCGCAGCATGCACATATATACAGGCATAAACCACACATGCTACATATGCATATACACACTATGCATACCACATACCCACACACACACCATTTATACACACCACACACATATATGCACCATGTTCACCACACACATACACACCACACTCATATACATAAGTGTATACACCATGTACACGCCCATGTATATATGCACCACGTACACCCACCTCACACATACACCCACACATGTGTACACACACATATGTGCACATGCACTGTATATACCCACCCTCACATGTGTACATACAATGTACACCACATACCACACATATATACGTAACATGTACACCCCACACATACATGCCGCACATGTATACACAGCATTTATACCCAATACACACACCACACCCACAGGTTTACACACCAACTTTTAGCAGCACCACATACGCACCCCCAAATTTCCCTCTAACACACACTTCCCCTCAGACTCCCTCTTTTTTCCACCAGCATGCCAATCTTGTTCCTAATTTAGCCTTAGACTAAGCCAGGTTGTCAGTTCGCTATTCCCTAATCCCTTCTCACCACGGCAATTGAAACTGATGATTGCAATATTGCTGAGTTTCTTGTTTCATAATCTATTGTGCACAGAGTGTCAGTAATCACGGCCACAGACAGCTCACAGGAACTCAAGGAGCCAACACCAAGTAAACAACACCACCTGCCTTGACCCTCGTCTGGTCTGTTTCAACAGGCACCTATAGGGTCCTTGTGATAGGAGACTAGAGGAGAACCAGTTTCTGCCCTCTGGGACTCCTAGCCCAGTGGGAAGTGCAGACCCTGATGGGTTATTGGAACGGTGCTGGACAAGGCCACCTAAAGTGGGTGGGGCCTGGGGGACAAGCAGGGGCATCTTCCTGGGGGAGAGGATGCCTGAACTGAGCTTTGGAGAATAAATGGGAGGAAGTGAACACCCAAAGATGTGGGAGAAGGAGGAGTCAGACAAGCAGGAGAGACAGCGAGAGGCTGCAACAGCACCGTGCGCCAGATCACACGCAGACCAGGGCTGCTGGGATCCAAATAGCCAGCCGAACACGGCAGGAGAGGAGGCTGTAAGGGGCCCTGGGGCCAACCCCAAGAACCTTGTCAGCCAGGCTAAAGAGCCTGAGTTGATTCCAGAGCTGATAGAAAGTCACCAAGGGACGCTTTCAGAGAAGGAGGCCAGTTATGTGGCTGTTGCAATAGTTCCAGGGAGAGCGGAAGGAAGGGATGATTTAACCAGGTCACCCAGATGCAGTTGTCGGGCCCCTCCTAGGACACATTGAATCAGGATATCTGATGGCAGGCCCCACAAATGTACCTTGTTAATAAGCTTCCCCTGCTCTTAAAGTTATAAGAGCACCGAACAAGAGGAAACAATCCCTATAAAGGTGCTAGCCAATGTGCCACGTGGCTTATAAAGCAGGACTTTATGCCCATGTACAATTTAGGTATATTGTTGAGAAAACCCTTAAAAGAGAACTACTGAAGATTGAAATCTCAGGCATCACAGCAAAGAACACACCTTTATAGCAAAGCCTTCTGTTTCCTGTTAAACCCTGTCACATGGGTTAGTGCATCTTCCTGACCCGCAATCCATTCCTATGTGCACATTTTGTCAACCCAACTAGAGCATAAGCAGAAAGGGGGATCGGACAGAACATGAGTGCTAGGGCAACTGACCCACATTTCCATCCAACTCCGCTACTTACCAACCTCGCAAGTTTGGGCAAGGTGCTCAACGCACCTGGACTTGAGTTTTGGGGTGAGCAGCTCATCTTGGTTTGCCCAGAACCTTCCAGGATTTTGCACTGAAAGTCCCGTGTCCTAGAAAATCCCTCAGTGCTGGGCAAACTAGGGTGGTTGATCACTCTGCTTTAGTTTCCTCATTTGTAAAATAAGAGTGTTACTATCTGCCCATGGGGTTGCTGTGAGGATTCAAAGAGGTTCTACAGAGTCTTCCTCAGTACCAGAAATATAGCAAGTGGTCCAAAAATGCCAGTTCCCTGTTTTGTTTTTCTTTCATCACTCGGGCTTCCTCCTCCAGGTTGCACGTAAGCACAAAAGCATCACTTCCCATCCGATTGGAGGGAGTGCATCAGCTTACCAAGCACATTCATGGATGTGATCTCATTTGCTTCTCACAACAACCTTGCACGGGAAACAGGGCAGGTATTTTGTGTCCACTTGATAGATGGGGAAACGGGAAACAAGACAAGTTAAATGGCTCGGTGGGAGACATCTTTTCCCTCAACTCTAAGTTTCTGCCTAGGCCCTAAGGAAGGAAATTGCTACCTGCGCTTTCTGCCCCCTTGGGAGGAGAAATGGCTAATGGAGTCAGTCAGGGTGTGACGTTTATGGAGCTAAATTTCACTGATGGGTGGTGTGCCATATGCCCTCCCTTCTGCCAGGTTGTTCGTTTTCTCCATAGTTATAAGTTTGTTTGGTAAAAAACAAACTCAGATTTAAGCTAAAATGCCTAGGAAACAGAAAGCTTCATGAAGCCCAGCAGCCAAAGCAAACTTCTCAAGCTCTACTTTTCCCAGAGAGCTTTGAATTGGGATTTGGTGCATTTGCTCCATCTTTGTTAAAGCTGGAAATTTGTTTCTCATCTAGCTATTGATCCTTTGCCAGAGGAACCGGTGGAGTGAGGGGAGGAGTGATTGCACATAGGCCTAACAACGAGACACCCAAGTTGCTAACGTTAACAACTGGCCCAGAATAACACGATGACTCAGCTGCTAAGCAAAACTTGAACCCATGGCAACTGCCTCTGGATCCAATATGCTTTTCCCTACACCGAACAGCTGCACCCTGGAAACCACACCTCACGGGAACTCAATCAATTCTTGTTAACACTCCCACCCCAGACAAGCAGCTTTGAAAAAAAGCTGTTTTAGGCAACACGATCAGCCTTTTGCTGTCGTTCATTAAGGGTTTAGCAGCTCAGTATTGATTTTCTTACAGCTGCCTCTGAACTTTAATTCCTGCAGCAGAAAAACAAGGCTTTGTCTGCGACATTTCCTGTCCAAGTGGCGGGTAACGACCATTCCTGGGATGCTGATTTCCCCAGCTACGCTGCGCTGCCGCAAACCACAGGATGCCTGCAACATGCCTTTTGTCTATTCTAAAGAGTAATTTCTATAGCTGCAGGAGGTCCCTTCAAATGTGAGCTGCAGCCCCACCCCCATCCAAAGTCAGCAGTGCCTCCAAACACTAGCTTTTGAAAATCCAATGACCACCCCCTTTCCTCACACTGACTTACAGCTATGGGCTTTAAGAGGGTGCTGTCTTGTGTTTATATCATGTTCGTTGCATCAGGCTTTCTCTTAAATGTTCATTCCTAGGGATCGGAAAGGACCTTAACAATCTTCTCTTCCTAGCAGCGCTCTGACGTTTTATCCTCTCTACAACATCCCCACCAAGTGGCCATTCTGGGTTTGCTTGAACACTTCTAAAGACAGGAAACTCACCCCCTCCATGGGAAAGCTACTGTGTCTTAGGAAATCTCTGAGAGAGAGAAAACTTTTCATTGTGTGGAATCAAAATCTGCCTTCCTAAGACACTGGTCCTTCAACTAGACTCAGCACCTAGAAAGAACAGGGATCTCTTTGTCCACACCTGAGTATCACCACATGACCTGGAAAATAGCAAGTGCTCAATATTTGTTACATTAATGAACAAATTAAGTCAATAGTCATTGAGTAGTTAACCAGGGCCATGCATCGTGATAGAATAACGTGGCGCCTTCGGATAGGAACAAGTCCTGTTAATATGTAATCCAGCTTACCTGTTTGCCCTCCCTCTAAATTCCAGCCTCTTGAGTCTAAATAATGGTGTGGCCCACCATTTCCAGGTATGTCTGAAGGGCTGTTTAACTCTGGGTCTAAAAAGACAACAGGGGGATTTGTTGAGCGTCTAAACTCATAATGAGATAAGAGCTGAAAAGTGTTCATGTTGTTAAGAAGTGGACTGCATAATGGTTAATGCAGACTCCAGTGGCACTTAACAGCTGAGTAGCTTTGAGTAAGTGACTCAACCCCTCTGGGTTTCAATTTCCTAATGTGTAAACTGGGCTGATAATAATAATTCCTACCTCCTAGCATTGTTGTGAGGATTGAGTTAATATAAGTAAGGTGCTTGAAATAAACATCTTCTGTTGTTATTCTTAACACTGTGTGCTTCTGCAGACACCTGTGAAGAGTAGGCAGTGGCTCTCCGATTCCTGCTCATCACTAAAGACCTGGATCCAATCACCTCTGTGGGCAAAGAAAACACCTCCAGGAGGGGCAGGGTGGTACCTCTGAAGTCTCCTATGGGTTCTCTATACCTCTCAGCCCAAACAATTTGGTTTGAGTTTCCACTACGAGACAGGCATTGTGCTATCTGCATCCATGAATGTTTTCTCATATTTACTCCATGACATAAGCCTTGCTATCCCCATTTTACAGAACAAGATGCTGAAGCTCAGAGAGGATAAGTAACTTCCCAAGGACACACAGCTGGTCAGTGGCAGAGCTAGTTGCCCACACCAGAGCCTGTGTTCTGTCCACTATTATGTACTTTCTAAAAATAGAGCAAGTCCTTTAAGTTTCAAAGGAAGAGTAGAGTCTGGCAAGACATGCCCCACCAGAGAAACAAATTTCTCATAGCCACTAAGGAGGCCTTGGGACAACCCTGCTCTGGGCTCACCCCTTTTGTCTCCGTAGTTAGAAGGCATGGAAGTAAGCAATGTTGATGCCGGTGGCTCACAAGGCTGCAGTGAACCAAGTGGTCACTCAGAGGCCAGTGGCAGCCTGCCTGATGGAGCAGGGCCCGGGGTGGCAACTGATGCCCAGTTCTGGTTCCAAGGCACAGACGTAGGAATGGCATTCTGAGAATGGAGGTTAGAGTCCCAGATTCACCAGACTGCACTCCTCACCTGCAACTAAGCAGCCACATTCAGAGCTCTGCCTTCTGCTTTGAGCCTATATTCCAAGCCCCTGCTCAAGTAGCCAAGGTTCTTAGGCTCCTCCTAAAAGCCTGTATTCTCATTGCTCCTGCCTGTCTCCCTCCTCAACACCCAGAACAAACCTCTGGGGCTCAGTATTGACCTGGACTGCAACCATTCTGCAAATGGGTCAGTGCCCCTCCTGCCCTAATAAGTGGTCCCAGAACCAGGCTCATTGCTCACCACCATCCATTCCTGCCTCAGCCACAAAGGCAGAAATAGGACCTGGATGGGAGATGGAAGACAGAGGGAGAAAGACCAGCTAGGAGGCTTTTGCAATTATCCAGGTGAAAGATGACAATGAATCAGGAAAGGCATAGCGAGGCTGGAGAGGAAGGAACAGCCAAGATATTAAGGTGGTGAGAATGGAATGCAATGACCAACAGCATGTGAGTGACAGTCGCTGTTGGGACATTGTGGCAGGCAGCTTCTAAGATGCTCCCAGCGATCCTCAATGCCTGGTGTTCATGTGTTTAGTGTTCACATGATCCTTCCACTTGAATATGGGCTGCATGCTTAGTGACTCAAAAGATGGCAAAAGTAATGGATGTCTCTCAGAAATGCACATTTCCAGGCCCCATCTCAGACCTACCAAGTTAGACACTTTCAGCTTGGAGGCCGAATCTGCATTTTAATGCCCTCCTCCTCCCCCACCAAGTGCTTCTAACGGTTCACCAAAGTTTATGAACTATCGTCCATTCCAGGACTCAATGTCCCCCTCGACAGCCCTCGCTCGGATGGGCATTGAGGGATGAATATCCCCACTTTCTCGTCCTTTGGGTGGGGCAGCACTGAGACATACTCTGCCCTGCATCCCAGAGCATCCAGCAGAGATGAGCCCCACTTGTCTTGTACACAATGAGGACTTGCTCGACCATCTTCCTTATCTCATGTCCCCACTCCTCTACTGGTGATTCCTGGGATGAGCTTCTAAATAAACTACTTGCCCTTAAAAAAAAAAAAAAAAGTAATGGATGTCGCTTTTGAAATTAGGTTACAAAAAGATGCCTTCTTCCGTCTTCCTAGCCTTCTCTCACTCACTCTGATGGAAGGCAGGTGCCACAATATGAGGTACCCTACAGAGAGGCCCATGAGGAAAAGAACAGCCAATGCCCAACAAGAAAGTGAATCCCACCAATAACCACACAGGTGAACTTCGAAATGGATTTTCCTCCAGTCAAGTCTTGAGATCACTGCAGCCCCACCTGATGCTTTGATTGGAGCATCAAATCAAATTGTTGTGAGAGACCTAGAGCCAGAGAACCCAGCTAAGCTGCTCTTGGATCCCTCTCCCACAAAAACTAAGCTAATAAAGTCTGTTTTGTTTTAAGCTGCTAAGTTTGAAGGTAATTTTTTACATGGCCGTAAATAACTGATATAACCAGAGAAATGATGGTTTCTCAATACATGAGGAGTTTGGAGTGCCCAAGTAGATGTCCAGGGCGAAGAAGAGAGAGGAGTCCATGATGGTGCCTGTGTTCTTATCATGGGACATTACATGGATGTTGACACCATTTACCGAGTCAGGAAACCCAAATGGTGAAATGAGTTTTTAAGGAAAGGAACCAAAACAAGCTTTGGCCATGTTAAGCTTGAGCTACCTGAGAGAGATGCAATTGAATGAGTCCCCAAAGTAGCTGGATTTACGACACTGGAGCACAGAAGAGAAATTTGGGCAGGAGACAACAGTTTGGGAGTCATCAAGCTCCTCCCTCTGGACACTTGGAATAAGTTTATTTCCTCACCCACATGACAGTTTTTAAAGTATTTTTAAAGAGTCCTCATGTCTCCCATGAGTCTGGCTTAAGTATGTCCACTTTCTTCACTTTTCTCAGATAATTTGGTTCTGAGTGCCCAGCCTGCCTCTGAACTTGACAGATATAAATTTTATTTCACCTGCTCTACTTACAATTGAATGACTATAGACAAATTACGTGATTATTGGTTTCCTCATCTGTAAAACAGGGTTGTTTTGAGGTATAAATAAAATAATCCATGGAAAGCATTTAGCAACATGCTTAGCACATAAATACTCAATAAATGTTGATAGTTACAGCATCTAGAATAGTGCTATCCATATAATGCAAGCAACATACGTAATTTTTAATTTTCTAGTAGCCACATTTTTAAAAGTGAAAGTAATAGGAGAAATTAATTGTAATAATACACTTTATTTGACCCAATCTATATAAAATATTGTTGTTTTAATATATAATCAATATAATAATTGTTAATTAAATATCTTAACATCCTTTTTTCTAAGTCTTTGATATTCAACGTATAGTTTACACTTACAACACATCTCAATTCAGACACTAAATTTTCATCGAAAATACTTAATATGTTTAGGATTCACAAAATGAACAATTTAAAAAGTAGATTCCCATACCCAGATTGTTCCAAACACAGTTAAAAGTTTTCTAATAACTTAATTGAGTATTCTGTTTAAAATTTAAACTAATTAAAATTAAAAATTCAATTCTTCACCTGTGCTAGCCACATTTTACTTTCGCAAATAGCAACATGTGGCTAGTGGTTACCATGTTGGACAGCTTAGATCTAGAACATGTTTTACTTTATGACTTTATTGGTTTATTTATTACTCCTGTTAGTTCATAACTTCAGAGAAGCCAATGCTGAGATGGGATTGGATGTGCAAGAGATTTACTGGGGAAACATCTATGAGCGAAATTGGAGGAGCCAGAGGAGGCTGGGACAGCTTGTCTGCTGACTGTGAGGGCAGAGGGAAGGAGAGAGGGTTGGGTAGCAAGAGCCTTAGACTGCAGAAGCTGCAGTCCGGTCCTAAGAAAGTCTCCACAAAGCTGATAGGGAGTTGTTTTCGCTTCCTATTGCTGCTGTAACAAATCACCATAAACTTAGCAGCTTCATACAACACACATTTATTATATTATTAATACAATTCGTTAAGCAGATACAGGTCTCACCAGGCTAAAGTCAAGTTGTCAACAGTGCTGTGTTCCTTTCTGAAGGCTCTAGAGAGAATCTATTTTCTTTCCTTTGTGAAGTACTAGAGGCCACCTGCATTCCTTGGCTCATGGTCCCTTCTTCCACCTTCAAAGCCAACCTGCAGATCAAGTCCTTTTCACGTCACAGTTCTCTGACCCTTCTTCCATCATTGCATCTCTTTCTTTGACCACACCTGGGAAAGGTTCTTCACTTTTAAGGGCTCACGTGATTAGATTCCCCCACCCCATAATCTATGATACTCTCGCTTTTGCAATGTCAGCTGATTAGCAACCTTAATTCCATCCACGACTTTAATTCCCTTTTGCTATGTAAAGTAATATATTCAGAGGTTCCAGGGATTAGGGCATGGACATCTTGGGAGAGCCATTAGCAGCCTGCTACAGGAGTCCTTGAGCCAAAGGTGCTCATTAGAGGAGTCCCATGTCTTGCAGAAATAAGCCTTGTGTATAGCCATACCACCCTGACCGTGCCTGATCTCATCTGATCTTGGAAACTAAGCAAGGTCAGTCCTGGTTAATACTTGGATGGGAGGAATGGGCCTGCCTTGGATCCCTGCCATGTTCAAGCATCAGCTGGGAGTAGCCCATGGGGAAGGCAGCCTTGGCGCATGCCTAGTGATGGAGGCAGAGTGGAGTAGCTGGAGCCACTGCACTCCCTGAGCAGGAGATCTGAAAGGTACATTCTCGTGGCCACCATACTCTTCTGCTTTTTGTTTTTTAATTAGCAAAAAAATAATAGTAATAACCCCTTCCTTTTGTAGCTCCTTCAGAAAGCTACCAGAATTTAAAACAAAAGTCTTAGGGAGCTGAAAGAAGAGAATAATAAAATCCCATTTTATTTATTTCTTTGACAAGCAGAGAAGCCATGGGAACCCTGCCCGACACTAAAATGACTAAGGCGCCAGAGCAGCTGTTACAGATAACCTTTAACACAGGTAATCACAGGACATAAAACCACCCCCCCCCCAAAAAATTTAGGAATTAAGAGATTTCAGAGATCCATAAAGCACACACAAAAGGCTGGAATTGCTCTCCCAAACACACTTTGGTACTGATGTTGGACATCTCTCTGGAGGTGTCTCCAGCCGTAAGCAGATTTGGGGCACCGTCTGTTCTCACTATATTCTCACTGACAAGGAAGAAAGGGGCTTTAGTGGTTTCAGCCAAGGGAGGACCAGCTTGGCAATTGTTCCCTGAATGTCAGCTTTTAGTGCTTCCAAAAGCTAAAATGGTAGTAAATGAGACTGAGCATCTGCCAAGAAGGTCCCCAAGTATAGCAGAAAGGACAAAATTCTGCAGTCACAATCCTGAGTTTGAAATTCAAGTGTGATCCTAACTCACCATATGATCTTCTTTTGGCAAGTTTCCTTATCTCTCTGTGCCTCGGTTTTCCTCTTTACAAGGTTGAGTAACAATATTAACCTCATTTTGGTGGTTATGGGGGCTCAATGTATCTGTGAAAGCAACTAGCACAGTGCCCAACACACATGGGTACTTAAGAAATGAATGTCTGATCATGTGGAAAGGGGTTGAAAAGCAAGGCACACTCTGCCTTATGAACAAGAGGAGTGGAAGATGTAAAGAATTTATAACCGTGATTCACCCTCAGTACAGTTCCCTCCCGCATGGACCAGGGCTGGGCTGTGTGACCAATAGCATGTCACAGAGAGGAGGGTGTGTCACTTCTGAGATTAAGTTATCAATGGCTGTGTCTTCTCTCTCAGATTCTTCCACCCTCTCCCCTGGATCACCTGCTCTGGGGACGCCAGCTACCATGTACGGGGCACTGCAGCAGCCCCTGCAGAGGTCCACGTAGCGAGGAACCAAAGCCCCCTGAATGGCCACAAGAGCGAGTTTGGGAGTGGGTTCTCCAGCCCACATCAAGCTTTGAGATATTCCAACCTTCTGAGAGACCCTGAGCCAGATCTACCCAGCAAAATCTACCCAATGCAAAATTTCTGACCCACAGGACCTACGAAATAACAAATATTTGTTTTTTTTAAGCTGCTACGTTTTGAGAGCAATTTCTTATGCAGTCAATGGCCTTGTGGGTTGTCTATCTAGTCAGGAAGAGAGGGGAACAAGAGTGAGAGGCTGCAAAACATAGCACACTCTGAGCTCTGATCTGGATTCTGACACTTACTAGCCAAGTAACCTGAAGGCTCCCAGTTACTCTGCAAAATGAGGATAAGAAATCCATCTGGCATATGTAACAAGAACCATGAAAATGTTTCTAAATTTTGACTCAATAATATTGATTCTGGTATTTCAAGGTAAGGGGATAGATAATCTGAAATATATGAAAACCATCATGCACAAAGATATTCATCACAGCATTGTCTATAATGGTTTTTAAAATGAAATCGTCTGATTGTCCTACAATAGGGAAATAGTTAATAGCATCTTCAATGTTCAGGCATGTTACACACCGTATCTTACTAATTGCCACCATAGTTACTTTATCCTCATAGTAGAGATGAGGAATTGAGGATAAGGAAAGTTTAGTCATTATCCCTAGATTGCATAACTCTTGACAGGGAATTAAATAGTAATTATTTTAGACCTCATGCTTATATAGCATTTACTTTGTGCGAGGCACTGTTCTGAGTGCTTTGCATGTAATAAGTCATTTAAATTCTGATTTGTCTGACTTCATGGCGCTGAAAATTATCATTAAAAACAATTTTGTGGACCAGGCACTGTGGTAAGGACTTTAGCTGCAATACCTTATTTCTTTCTTGCAACCCCATAAGGTATGTGCTATTATCAGATCCATTATATGGATAAGGAAACTGAGGCTCAGAGAGTAAGTTTGCCATTATATTATCTTACCTCATTGGAGGAAAGTAAAGAATTGTGTGCTATAAAGAATATACTCCTGGTCGTAGGAGAAGGAGATCATAAGAATGAGTTAGAAAACAGGAAAAATATATATTTATTGAACATGTACTAACGTACCAGATATCACTCCAAGTGCCATGGGCACAGAGACAAAACCCTTGATCTCATAGCATAGAATTTAGTGTCTAGCAGGAGGGCTGGGTAATAAACAAACACAAATATACACAGCTATGAGTATATATGTGTGTATATACATATACATATACGTATATCATCAGCATGTGATTAGTGCAATAAAAGAAAGACAAACAGAAAGGGTAGAGCATGTTTGGCATGGGACAGAGTTGCTATGATATACAGGGTAATCAGAGACAAATTCTTTGATCAAGTGACATTTGAGCACAGACCAGAAGGAAGGAGAGAGTAAGCCACACACACCAAGGAAAGAGCATTCCAGGCAGAAGGAAACAGCAAATGCCCCCAAGTGAGGAGTATGTTAGCATATTTGAGTAAAAACAAGGATGCTGATGGCACTGAAATAGAGTGCCAAAGGAAATAGAGAGCCAAAGGAAAAACAACAGGAGATGAGGTCAGTGGTCCACATGGTATAGGCTCTTGCAGGTCATAGCAAGGTTTTGGAGTTTACTACGAATGAGATGGGAGCCAAGAAAAGGTTTGGGGCAAAGGAGTGGCATGATGTAGTTTGAGCTGTAAAAATTTTGTTTAAAAATCACTTTGGCTGCCACATTGAGATGAGACTTCAGGGGATGATGGCAGACACAGCGAAACCAGTCAAGAGGCTATTTCAGTGATCCAGTGAGAGATTCTGGTGGCTGAGACTAGGATGGCAGCAGTAAAAGCAGTGAGATGTGGTCAGATTCAGGACATATTTTGAAGGAGAGACAACAGGATTTGTTGATGCTTTCAACATACGTTATAGAAGAAAGATGGTTAAGATGACACCAAGGTTTTTCACCAAAGCAACTGGAAGACTAGACATGTCACTTACTAAAATGTGGAAGACCAGGGGAAAAGCAGGTTGGGGGAAGAGGAAAACATGAGTTGGATTTTGGACAAGTAATGTTTGAGATGCCTGTTAGACGTCTACACGGTAATGATGAATGGTCAGTTAAATGTGTGAATCTGGAGTTCAGAGAAGTTGGATTGATAAGTTTGGGAGCTATAAGTTGGATTGATAAGTTAGGTGGTACTTAAAGCCACAAAGTGAGATCACCTGAGTAGCAAGCATAGACAGAGACTATGTCTGCAGGCCTGAGTCCTAGGGCAGTCCAATCTTTAGAAGTCAAGGAAATGAGGGGGAACCAGGAAAGGGTACTGAAAAGGAGCTACCAGAAGTTTGGTGTCCTGGAAGCTAAGTGAAAAAAAAGGATCTTAAGGAGGAAAGAGTAACCATGTCTAATGTTGCTGATAAGTAAGATAATAGCTGAGTGCTAGCCATTGGACTTAGAAACATGAAGGTCATTGATAACCTTAACAAGAGCTATATTGGTGGAGTGGTGGAAACAAAAGTCTAGAAATGAAAGGATTAGCTTTAAGAGAGAATAAAAGGAGAGAAAGGGGAGGCATGTATGGATGTCTTCCAATCTGAGACATCTACTGTGGGCACAAAGTGGTCTACCAGCATGACTCAAGTGGGTAAAGATGTATACTCTCTCTTCACCGTGGTGACAGAGCTCAGGACAAGCAGGTAGCATCTCATCAGCAGACACAGAGAGGCTTTTCAGAGTCAGAAAAAAAACAAAGAGGAAAGTGACCTGAGTACCAGGCACAGCTCCATGCCTGGGGTGGCAGAGAGGACCATGGAAGGAACAGGGAATCTTTGTGGCCATTGTCAGGAAGAGAAGCAAAAAAGTCTTAGTAACTTACAAGGAGCCAGCAGGGTGGGGTTTGGGCTGGAGGCAAGCCAGAAACATGACAACTGTTACTATGGCGACCTCTCCCACTCTCCCTGTATAGATGTGACCCAAGAAACAGGTTTACTTATGGGAAAATGTAGCTCATTTAACTTAAAGAGAAAAAATCAGGATCATAATATAGGCAGCATGATTGCTATGTATAAAAAAATAAAAATCCAGGAATAAAGACACTAATGACACTTAGCAACCCGTAAATGTCAGTGTTGAAGCACCTGAATCATGGGTGAGTTCTCATTTTCTCTGTTTTCTAACTTGTAGTAAAGTACTTACATAGTTTTTATAATATTAATACAAAAAAAATTTAAGGGGATAATAATCCAAGCCTTTCTCCCAGAGTTGTTATGAGGATTATAATAACGACTAATATTTAAATAGCTCACAAAGTGCTTTTCACACATGTAATCTCATTTAATCTTCACAACCAACGTCCCCTCCCTTGGCACTTTTTATAATCCTTTTTATTATTGCCCTTAGCAAAGGTTGTTGCAATGATCTGTTTACATATCTTTTTCACACCGTAGGCTGAAATACTTCAAAGATAAAAACCATGTCTTCTCATCGTTCTCCTGGACAAGTAACACAGGTCTTGGCACACGACAGGAGCTCAAAAAATGTTTGGGGATGGATGGATAATGGTTGAATGGCTGCATGGGAGGATAAATTATTGAGAAAATGGATGGATGGATGGACAGATGGATAATGGTTGAATGGATGCATGGGAGGATGAATAGTTGAGAAGATGGATAGATGAATGGATGGATGGATGGACAGATGGATAATGGTTGAATGGATGCATGGGAGGATGAGCAGTTGAGAAGATGGATGGATGGATGGGTCAATGGACACAGGATCAAGATATTCAATCAATTACTACTTTAGACATGAGCACTTGACTGTCCCAAGGCTACATAGTTACACTTGATGCTAACAGACTGAGCCAACCACTACTCCCTTCATCCCAAACTAAATATTTTACAAACTGCAAACCCTTCAGATCCCTCACATTTCTGATAATCTTGGTGAGTCCCTCCTCTTAGCTGTCCTCTCCCACACTTACCTTCTCACACCACTTTGTGCTTCTCTTTCCCTTGCCCTAATTCCTTCTTGCTCTTGTCTCACCCAAACTTTCCGCCCAATAGTCAGAACCCTGTGAATCACGAAAAGTATGTCTATATCCCCGAACTCGCTTTCATCTTCTGCACTAAAGCAAGCCTGGCTCTCCCCTGAGGCCCCACTCCCTACAGCTCTCTCTGGAAAGCTTCCCATTTCCCCCCTTCTGCAGCACATCGTTCTAGCACATCTCTGTGTTAGGTAGTCTGCAATGTGCTGCTGTAGTCCCACGGATTGAATGTGCAGGTGTGTTATCTCTCTATTTTATCAGTTTCCTCCATGTTATCCAGAAGCAATACACACAAAGCCAGATTGTCTGTGTAGATGCTTCAGTCTCATTCACATGTCTGAAAAATTTTACAATTAGATGTTTGCAAGAAACACGACACACTCTGCATACTCATCAGGACCATTTCAATTATAAGTGACAAAAAACCGGTTCAAACTGGCTGTTAAAATAAAGGGAATGCATTGACTCAGGCAACTTGGAAAGCCCAGCAGTGGTTCTGGCACCAGATCATCAGGTCTTCATCTTTTTTCTCAGGTAGACTCTTACATCATGGTGAGAAAGACAATGGCTAGTAATCTCAACCTATGTACACGCATAGTTCAAAAGCACCCATCTATCAGGCACATAGAAGAACTCTAATTGGCTCTGAGTTTTATCATATTTATGACGACCAGAGGAATGTAGCATAGGACTGAGAACACTAAAAGGCACACGTGGAGTTGAGGGACAAGGGAACCTTATGAGTCCGTCAAGATAAAACAATGTGCACACTACGTTTAAGCCAGGTCTATGCCATCTCAAAACAAGTCAACAGTGGACTGGTTGCCCACATATCAAATAATTGATCGTTTTATTTTTTTATATTGACGTCATTTTTCATCTTGCTCAAAATTATCAGCATCTAAATAGAACATGGTAAGAAAGGATGGGGATGTGTCCCCTGATCAGAAATTTATGTATAAAATTGTTAACCATATTTCCTCTAGGAAGAAAAGTGGGAGTGGGAGGGGTGGTGTTAGAAAGGAATTTTATTTTTTTTTCCTGTGTATATTTTTATGAATTGCTTGGTGCTTTCACACAGAGTATGAAGGAAGTGAAAATCTCCCCATAAAGGAAACAGAATCAAGATTCAGGGATTTGGTTCAACGAGATACTCTAGAGAAAGCAGAGGAAGAAATAAAGTTTTGTGGAAGTCATGTGCAGAGCTGCAGGACCTGGCCCCATGTGCCTGCTCTTTAGAAAGCTCACCCAGGCATAAGGCAAGGAATGGTGACATCTGTGGTCCCTTCCCAAAGCTGAAGAGCTGGCGTTAGAGCTGAGAGAAAATTGTTGTTTTTATTAGTGCTGTGTTTGTCTACTGTTTAAATCCACACTCTAGTGTATTAGGAATTAATTTGAACTTGGAAATTACATTCATTTCCTTTGAACAGTATGCTGATAAATTGAAAGTTAAATTGGGTCTAAAGTCTGTTCTATCTTTTAAAAAAAAATCACAGAAGAATTTCAGAAAAACCAGCCAGCATTGAAAGAGGAAAAGACCAAGTTGGGAATTAATTTTTCCTCCAAATTTGGTAATTATTGAAGTCTTATGGATGTAAGTTCCAGTTGAATTATCAACTTTGTCTGAACAGAATGAAAATGGTTTAAAAAAATAGCCTATAAGTCAAATTGGGTGAATGATGATATACAATGTTGGTATATTTTGGAATGGGAAAAAAAGTGAATGATATATTTGAGTGTCATTAAGGCTGTCATTGATGAGAAATGAGGTCACTAAATCTGACAGAGTGCTCATGATTTGGGAGCCAAATTGCCATGGAATATAAAATTAAGAGAGCTAGACATGGCATATCTAATCCATGTGCGAGATCTGATCAGTTTCACTCAGAACATGATGGTATTTGCTGAGAATTACTATGTTTAAAGACCATCAATATTGTATATTTTAGGATCATGCTTGGTTTGAAAAGAGTATGGATAAATTGAGAGAACATAGTTTTATTGAGACCACCTGATGTTAAAGAATTTTACACTAATCTGAGTGGATTTAATTTCCTAAAGCAGAGTATTTGTTCTTGTCTTGATCCCCCGTGGATGTGGCGAATAGAGAGGGAGATAAACAAGTGTTTAACATTCCCGACTAGACCAAACCTTTGTGCATTATTCAGCATGCAGCTGCTTGGAGGGAAAATTACACAGAGCATCTTTCCATCCAGAGAACAGGAACACATAATCTTCTAACAGACATACTCAAAGACTCCCTCCCCTTTTTTACTTTGTTAACAATAAATCTGTCCAAAGAGATTTTTATACTGAATTTATCCAAGGGGCCAAGGAGAGCGGTAAGGGTCCCAGATAAAGGCAAGGAATAGTCACATTAAATTGGTGACTATGAAATGTTTTAAAGAAGGACTATTCTAGGGCAGGGCAAGAGGCCCATTTGTCCCAGCCCCTCCACTTCCAAAGGCCTCCAAACAGAATTTTGTGTAATCTTAAATTGATCACATAGCTAGTCACAGAGCCAGCTGACAATGTTCATCATACAGCTTTAATCTTTTGTCTCATTACCAGGCCCCATAACCTGCAATGTACCATGAGTTAATCCTGTAATTAAGTTGTGAAGAACTTAATTATATTGTATTTTATGCTTTGGGTGCTAAAGTGTTAATTTGTTTAATATAATCCTCTTTTAAGACCTATGAATTTACAGCCCTAATACACTATTAGTTTCTCTTTTTCTTTTCTTTTCTTTTTTAGCCTCAAAATATAAAGAAGAGGAAAATGGGGGAAAAAAGAGAACAAAATAGAAAGAGTTCTGTTCTTCTTCCATTTCTGAAAAGCCATGGTCACCAACTAAAATGAATATAAAAATAATTCATGTAACTGAAGGAAGTGGGATGGGTGAGAATAGAGAGTGGTGGGGACTGAAGCAGACTTGAGGTCTCTAAAGAGCTTATGCTCAGATCCCCCATGGAGAAGGAGCAGCGAATATTTAGCAACAGCTGCGTGTACTGCCATGTGGAAATTCAGGCCCGGGGTTACCGGACCTTTTAACATTTTCAAAAGAAACCATAAATCCATATTTTCAACAAAATATCTCAATTTTTAAAGGCTGGCTATGTTTTTTTAATTACACTCTTTATACCAAACAAAACATATCTGCCATCCAGAATTAGCCTGTGGGTCACCAGCTTGGACCTACGGTATAACTAAAGATAAAAGTCCAGTTGTAAGGCATTTAAAGACCCATGGCAATTTGGTGGTCCTCCTAAGGATAAGACAATCAGGACATGATCCACGGTCCTTGTGCAAACATGAGCCAAGGCCCAGACTTGGTGAGATGGCCCAAAGCCATTCCTTCAGTGCAGATGTGAGGCCATTGTTACTGGCATGTGTGTGCTGTATGTTAATTGGGGCTCATGCTATTTTAAATACGTGAACGTTTTTGTTATAGACCCTTCATGTTAATCACAGGACATTGCCTTTTGGAACTCATAAGTTTCTAAATCAAATGTTGTCTACAAGTAACAAGTAGATTCTTCTTAATAAATTGAGACAAGTAGAGAATTTGAATTTAGGAAATCACAAAAATGCAGAACTGGGGCCTCAAAGAAATAATAACAGATAAAACTATAAGATTTCAAGGAATCAAGTATATCCATTTATTTATTCAACGAATAGTAATTGAGTAGCTAATGTACACACACCATGCTGAGAGCTCTACATGCACATATTATTTAATCCTTATGACAACCCCATGTCTTAGTTTGGCGTTCTGCAGAAAGAGAATCCAAGGCAAAAATTTGAGCACAAGTTGTTTATTTGGGAGGCGCTTGCAGGGCTCACTGGTAAGGGGGTGGAGAAGTGAGACAGAGAAGGGAAAGATATCAGGGAAAGGTGTCGTATCACCAGCAGTTCTTACCATGGGTGATTAGAGCAAAGTAACACTGGAGAGCTCTGGGTTACTGTGTAAAACATGCACTTCAGAGTGTCCCATTCAAGGAGCAAAAGAGCTGGGATATTAATACAATAACTCCCTGAAGGCCACACACAGGAAATATTAGTTCCTTGGCATTTCTGACCTTCATGCTTGTGGGTAGCCAGAGAGAGACCCGGGTAAAGAAATGCAGATGCTGACAATGAAAAGTTAGACTGACATACACAGAAATGGTAAGAGCCAAAGAGATATAGGTGGGGCGCAGAGTTTCTACTATGGACCGTAAGGTAGATCCTACCCCACTTTACAAATGAGGAGACATATGATAGGTATTTCCTCCCTTGGAAACATGCCAGTCAGGAACAGGTAGCCAAGACTCCTTCAAGAGATGGGGACATGGAGGGTAAAAGCTGTCAGCTGCTTTGACAGCCAGAGGAAAAGACACTGAGAGTCTAGACATTAGTCCCCAGGTTTAGGCATCAACAACACATCGGCAGGCATCAGCATGCAGTTTTCATGCTCTTTGGTTATCATCAGAGATGGACGACATCACAATGAGCTGAGACAGGAAAGGGGGAAAATGACTGGTACCATACAGTCTCCAAAAGGGCCATTGTGAAGGACTGGTGAGATATACCCTGGAGATTCCTGGTATTATCTCATGAGAAAGTAAGGGTGTATATATTTCCCTAGACTGAGTGTAGACAGTATGTGACAGCTTACAGTGACCCAGTTTTTATCCATGAGCCATCAAAGGTACATTGATTGGACTTCCAGAAATACTTTCCCTTCCTCCACTGAAGATTACGCCAATAATTTATGATGACATAGATCAATTACCAAACTATTACATGTCAGTTAACATCTTTGGAAACTGAATACAAAATGAACCTACTAACACTGCCTTGTTATAACCCCATTGTGTATAATAATTAGGTTTAAATGCTTAATGAATGTATAAAAATATAATTAGCAAATTATTGCTCTTGTAGAGGTGATTAATAATCATACCATTGACTTTTCCACTGTGTTCTTGAGTTATTGAACTGGAATATTTCTGACAGACTCGCTTCTCTGTAGTCCTTTTTTGCTACTTATAGTATTTGTGAGTACTTCCAAATTGCTTCTCCTACTAGACTCTAAAATGCTTGGAAATTGGACAATGCCATTATTCACTCTTTATTTCTAGCACCTGCCGGAGAGCCTGGCACATAGTAGGTGCTTGTGAATGAATGTAGGATCCTACCTTTGTGGTCAAATACAATTTTTGTCTTTTGGGGGGGATACAACATAGAACTGAATGATCATAGAAGGGACAGATTTGGGCTCAAATCTTGAGTCTACCACTTATTAACTGAGCAACCACAATCCGGTGACTTGACCTCTCTGAATGTCAGTTTTCTTAATTGTAAAATGATGGTTGTTTTAGCTTGGGCTCCTCAAAATAGACCCTGAGATAAGGACTTGGATGCTGCTGATTCTCTGAGACCGATGAGGAAGTTCAGAAAGTGAGACAGAGAAGGGAGAAAAGTCAATCAATTATGTATTAATGAGCAGGTTACTTCTGTGGGCCACCAGAGCTCAATCCCACAGGAGATGCTCAGAGCAATAATGTAAAACATGCCCCAGAATCTGCAGGACAGGGAGGCAGAATATCCACCTACTCCATTCTCTTCCCTGGTTAATGGCTACCCCCAAGGTCTTTAACTACTTCTACTTTCAGGTTCTAACCATGTGCAATAGAGCAAGTTCCTATGGTGTCCAATAAAGCCATCAGGCAGTGAAGACAGATGGAAGCACCTGAGGTGAAGAGCTGTTATACTGAGGGGAATCATAGCTGCAGGTGAACTTGCGTGGGCCAATGGGGGATGAGGTGGGCATCACCAGCATCTGCTATACCATAGGACCTAGTACCATAGGACTACCTCACAAGTTGGGAGTTTCAAAGGATAAAATGTATAAAAGCATCAACCATGGTGCCTGACCCATAGAAAATTGCCTAAAAATTGTGGTGATTGTGGTCGTTTCTGTTAAATATGGTGGTCAATGTGTTCAAGCTTTATCCAGGATAATACAAGAGGTGCTATATCACCATGGTTTTTGTGGCTGAATAGAACTCCATGGTATACATATACCACATTTTATTAACCCATTCCTGTATTGATGGGCATTCTACTAAGTGAAGTATCCCAGAAATGGAAAAACAAGCACCACATGTACTCACCATCAAATTGGTTTTAACTGATCAACACCTAAGTGCACATATAGTAATAACATTCATTGTGTGTTGGGAAGATGGGAGGTGGGACGAGAGGATGGGTATATACACACCTAACGGGTGCGGTGCACACCGTCTGGGAGATGGACATGCTTCAAGCTCTGACTCGGGTGGGACAAGGGCAATATACATAATCTAAACATTTGTACCCCCATAATATGCTGAAATAAAAAAGGGAAAAAAATATGGTGGTGAAAATTGAAACTCATAAAGAGACTATTTGAATTTATAAGTCAATTTCAAGTTGTTGCTGCCTGTTCTGAATCGAAGTCTTCTGTAGGTTCATGAATTACAGCAGTGAAGAAAATATGATCACTGTCCTCTTGAAGCTCACGGTTTAGGTGAGACAGACAGACCTCGAAGTAAATGTTGATTCTCTGTTCTGCCTCACTTCATCTTTTTGGGTGGGCTTGATCTCTCTTGATTGTACCAAGATAAAAGGACACATGTGCACACACATCTTATTGCTAACTAAACTAAAATAAAAACTGTGCCATCACCTCTACAAAATCTCATAGCACATACGTGACTTACACGCAACAATTACTGCCTTAGACTATAAATATGTTTATTCTGCTTCTTACCACTACTACCCATCAACAGTGTTTTTGTCTGTGTTCCCCCAGAAGTAGACGCTGGGAGGATTCAAGGGCAAAGAGTTATTACTTCTCAGCCTTTTGGCTACGATCAAGTGAAAGGCAGAGAGTTTATTTGGAAGATGATCTTGGGAAACTCCAATAGGAAAGTGGGAAAGTGAGACAGGAAAAAGAAGACAGCCAATGTACGGTGCATTATCAACCAGGTTTCACTGTTGGCAAATGGGCCTTAATCATACAGGGGAGCTCAGAGTCAATGTAGAGCACACACCTTACGGTTATCCCTCCTGAGGGATGAGGGATCTCCCATAAAGGGCTTGCTGAGAGCAGCTGCCTGAGGGCGTTAACTCTCTGGTACTTCTCCTGCTGTGTTTTGCCAGAAGAGTGGATTCCTGCTGTCAGAGAAAGCCTCAGGCAATTGCAAGTCAGGTGACAAACAGGACACTAGTAAGGTCCCAATGGAAACATGTAGGGCACTAACAGGGTCTGTTCTAACAGATAATGACATATGGGATGGCGGCCGCTATAGTAAAGATGTAAACGAGGTATAATGGGGCATAGAGGAAGCTCAACTAAGAGCTCTTCAGTAGGCACAAGTTAAAGACACAGAGAGGAGATCCACTCTACAACATAAACTCCATGAGGCCAGGGACTATGTCTGTCTTACTCATCATGGATCCCAAGTTCCTAACACATTTCCTGGCACATAGTCAGCATTCAATGAATACTTCTGGAGGGATGGATGCATGGTTAGATGGCATTTGCACTGAGTCATGAAGGATGAGTAGGAGCTCACTGAACACTCCAGGATAATGGAACAGCATCCTCCGAAGTACAGAGTTATGCAAAAAAAAAAAAGTGCCTCTGTGTTGGGGAATCTCTCGGTACAACCCTTTACTTTGTTAAAAATCTATAGCTGCTTAACAAATGTTTCCTTGTATGGAGGTATAATCTGCCTTCCTGTAACTTCCATTCTCCCATCCTACTTTTGCCCTTTGGAGCAACAAAAACAAAAAAAATTCTAACTTCTCTTTCCTATCACAGTCCTTTGGATATTTGATAACATGTCCCCTTTTCCAAAACATATACATCCCTCCTTTCTTGTCCATGCCCCAGAATAAAGAGATACACCCATAGTACATTTGACCACAGTACATTAGATTTGGGGTCCTCAGAATAAGGGTGTAGGATACAGTGTTGGGTAATGACTTTGGTGTCTTTCAGAGCTGAGTTCAAATTCTGACACTGCCAGTTGTGTGATTTTGAGTAAGTAACTTCCCCGAATCACACTCTTCACCTAAAATGAAGGTAAAATGTTATCTCACTGGAAGTTACAATGGGTATTGAATACCATTCAATGAATTGAATTCATTCTCTTCCATTGAACTTACTGCCCCTTTCCCCGTCGCATGGCTGCTAAGCCACATCTCTCTGTCCCCCGGGATGTAAAAGCCTTCAATCCAGAATAAGGATGAGAGGAGATAAATACCCATATCACCCAGGCCACTACACAAAGGATTTAGTCCACAGGAAGCCACTCTGGGCCACCCTCCCTCCTGCCCGCCCCTCAGAGTTAAGCAGCCATCCTTGCTTCCACAAAAGCAAGAATAAGTACTGCTCACTTGTTCACCTGCTGGGCAAAGGGACTGATTACCCAAGAAAGGGAAGTGTCGCCCACAGAAATCAATACAGATGAGGCTTTGAAAAGGTTGGCTGGCTGCACAGGATTAGATATTGATCTCACTTGTTTTCCCAGTTATTACTCTGCTCACCACCTGTGGAGGCCATTTCTAATCCCTCCCTAATACCAAACAAGACAAGAGAGCTCAGCCCAGAGCAGACTCGATGCATGAGGATTTTAGGACATGAAGGAATTCCCAGCACCCATGTCCAGAACACCATGAACACAGGGAGGAGATCCCCCCAACACTGTATGAGAACTCGGGTTGGGTGGAGGCTTCAATAAGAGCTGGACACACAGACAGAACCTGATGTAAAGGCCCATCTGCACACCTGCCCCCATGAAACCCTGAGCTGTCCAGAAACAGGGAGAGAGAAGAAAGCATTTACATAAATATCTATTCATATCTGGAAGATCTATGAATGGAAATTCAAGACATAAAAATAAGGTCCTGGATGAAAACCCACATGGGTAGAGTAAGGAAACCATAAAAGAACATTGTTTTGCCTTCCAATTGGAGAAGGTTTTTAATAATAATATTGAGTAATAACAAGTATTCAAGGAAATGGAAATAGTGAATAACTTTTCTGGGGGTAATTTGATAATACATTTCAGAAGCTGTAAAATTCATCATATATTTTGAACCAATAATTTTGCTTCTAGGAATTGATCTGAAAAATGTAATTAAGAATGTAAGCAATGCTTTGCTGGAAGTTAAAAGGCATGTGCCCCTTCTTGAGACATAGAGTTGGGGCAGAAGGAAGGCTGGTTATAGAGTCCAGGATGGGCCAGGACGCTACAATGAACAGTTCCAGAACCCTGGGTAGTGGAGGGTCCAGATCTGCTCCAGAGGAAACAATATCAAGGCCAAGAGATCAGTGGCTAATCAATAAACATGTGGCCACCACTGTGTTAGAAACATGGAGAAGACTTCTATTTGCGCTAGAGGTGTCCACTTTATAAAAGGGGACACAGGCATGGAAATGGAAAAGTGTACAACCTGTCAAAGAAGCAACAAGTGAACACAAAGGACGAGGTTGTTAATTCCACATAGTGGGTCATTAGGCTCCTTCAAGGTGTCACTCATGAACTGAGTCTCAAAAGTGAGTAGGACTTAGGGGAAAGAACATTCCAAGATATAAGACAACATTATTGGAAATTCATGTACATAGGGAAGAGATGAGAGGTATGTTCGGAAAACAGAAAAGACTAAGATTATGGGGGTCCTTATGAGCCATAGTAAGGTGCCTGGGTCATAATGACCCAAGGTGGGATCCAGTGCAAGGAGACATGAAAGTAGAAACAGGGGCTCATGATTTCTTTTAAAAACAGAATCAAGTGCCTTTAAATTTTGACCCAGGTCTACTTTCTGCCTGTTTCCTCATAACAGTCCTTCATAAAATAAAATTTATTTAAAAGCTCAAGCTCTGAAAAATACTTGTAGAATATCTTTTGCTTCCAGGACCAGTTGAGACTGCTCTGATTAGAAAACTCTAGTTCTTACCATTCTACTTTACATTGATCATCCTTGAAGGTATGGGCCCCCTCTCATCTTTGCAAGCCAATATTCTATATGAGACACAATCACTGAGTCCATGTATTCTACTATTGACTATTGTTATATACTCTTTAACACCTTGTACAAAAATCTGGTAAGACCATCTTATACAGAAATTTGGTAATATAATATATGGTTGTCTGCAGTTTTTATTGTTCTTTCCTCTATAAATGGAAACTGGTCATGGGCTACCTAAGAGCAGTACTGATCCCTGGTTATTGGTGCCCATGTAAAATCAAGCCCTAATACCAATAGGGGAGGCAGAGTCAACAGAAAGAATCTTAACAGTAAAGATTACAATTCTCAGAGAAAAATAAAACAATATATTCTAGCCACCCTTCTCTTTAGCTTCTACTTCAGTAATTCAAATTTCTCCTTAAATGAAATAGGCTCATGTCTACTAGCTACAGAGGACAAAAAAAAAGATAAACATTCCCCTATAAATTCATAACATGTATTTTTTGTTACATACTAAAAGAGTCTATATTAGAAAACTGGCCATGCTATCAAATCATTGGCAGAAGAAATAACTTAAAATCAACTATTCCCAAACCAAAGCTATGCTTTTGGTAGCTGCTCCCTTACATTATCTACTAATAGCCGTAATCACTAAACCAAGTGACCACAGTTATTTTTCTCCCTGTGTCCATGTCTTTTTTCAACATGACTTTAAAGCTTTACCAAGAGGTAGAATTCATTTTTTCACTCTTCCAGCCTAGGTTGGCTTTGAACTTGCATCAGTCAAAAGAACGTGGATGTCAATGGAGGTGTCAATGGAATCTAACTGGGAAACCTAGACTTTACTTCCTCCTTCTGTTAATAAAGCAGCATCCCCTTCCCATCTCTGTCTGTCAGAGAAAGACAGATAAACCAGGAAGTTAAATAAGATCCAGAATCTCATAATATCCTGATTTTAATTTAAAAAAAAAAACAACCAATAGACGCCAACAATGAGATCAAAGAGGTGTTAGAATTACCTGACAAGAAATTTTAAGCAACCATAATAAAGATGTGTCAATAAGCAATTATGAACATGTTTGAAACAAATGAGAAAATAGAAAGTCTCAGCAAAAACATAAAAGATATAAAGAAGAACCAAAAGCAAATTTGGGAACTGAAAAACACAACAACTGAAATTTTAAGTTCAACAGATGGGCTCAACAGCAGAATACAAGGAGGAAAAAAGAGGGAACTGAAAGATACACTCTATCTGAACAACAGAAAGATTAAATGGACCAAAAAAACAGAGCCTCACGGACTTGTGGGACTATATAACTAAAGATCTAACATTTGTATAATTTGAGTGTAGGAAAAAAAAGAAGAAGGAGGGCAGGACTGGAAAAGTACGCAAAGAAATAATTGCTGAAATTTTTTGAAATATGGCAAAATACATAAACCTACAGATTCAAGAAGCTAAGAAAATCCAAAACAGGATAAATCCAAAGAAATCCACATCATAAGAAAATTTTTGAAAACTAAAGACAAAGGAAAATATCTTGAAAGTAACAACAGAGAAATGACACCTATGGGTAATCCAACAATTTGAATGACAGTGGATTTCTCATCAGAAAAAATGGAAGACAGAAGAAAGTGGCACATTTTTTTCAAGTGTTGAAATGTATATATACCCAGTGAAAATACCCTTCAAGAATGAAGGGTAAATCAAAACATTCTCAGATGAAAGAAAACTAAGAGAATTTCCCACTAGCACACCCACCCAAAAAGAATGGCTAAAGGAATTTCTCTAAATAGAAAAGAAAAAATAAAAAAGGGAGCCTTGGAACATCAGCAAGGAAGGAATAAAGTGGGTAATTACAACAGACTTTCCTTCTTCTCTTGAGTTTTCTAAATTATGTTTGATGGTTAAATGAAAATCATAACAAAATGTTAACAAGATTTGTATGCAAAAAAAACTACAAATCCCTGATGAAGGAAATCAAAGAAAATCTAAATAAATGGAGAGACATATCATGTTGAATTGAAAGGCTCAATATAGGAAAGATGTCAAGTCTCCTTAAATTTATATACAGGTCCAATGCAATTCCTGTCAAAATTCCAGCAAGACTTTTTATAGATATATAGACAAGATTATTCTAAAATTCATATGAAAATGCAAAGGAATAAGAATAGCTAAAACAATTTTGAAAAAGAAAAATAAAGTGGGATGAACCAGTCTGCCCAATTTCAAGATTTATTATATTAAGTTATCATATTAAGTTATATAAGTCATATCAAGTTATTATATTATATTAAGTTATCGAGACAGTGTGGTATTGGCAGAGAGGTAGATAACATAGATCAATGGAAGAACGGAGAACCCAAAAATAGACCCACACAAATATGCCCAACTGATATTTTTACAAAGTGAAAAAGCAATTTAATGTAATAAATATAGCCTTTTCAGCAAATGATTATAGGGCAATTAAACATCTATAGGCCAAAAAAATTAATGTTGATCTAGTTCTTACTACTTATAGGTAAATTAACTTAAAATAATTTATACAAAAAAATAACTTAAGTATGGAGAGCAGACTTAAATGTAAAGCATAGGCCAAGCGTGGTGGCTTGTGCCTGTAATCCTAGCACTTTGGGAGGCTGAGGCAGGAGGATTGCTTGAGGTCAGGACTTCAAGACCAGCCTGAGCAAAAGTGAGACTCCCTCTCTACAAAAAATAGAAAAATTAGCCAGGTGCGGTGACACACACCAGTAGTCCCAGCTACTCAGGGGACTGAGGCAGGAGGATCACTTGAGCCCAGGAGTTTGAGGTTGCAGTGAGCTGTGATGATGCTACTACACTCTAGCCTAGGAGATAGAGCAAGACCTTGTCTCAAAAAAAAAAAAAAATGTAAAGCATAAAACTATAAACTTTAGAAAAAGAGAAGAAAATTTTCAGGATCTACAGATAGGCAGAGTCCTTAGACTTGATATCAAAACCATGATTGATAAAAGGAAAAATTGGTAAGTTGAACCTAATCAAAATTTAAAACTTTTGCTCTGGGAAAGACCATGTAAAAAGGATTAAAAGACAAGCTACGGGGTAGGAGAAAATATTTGCAAGCTATGTATCTGACAGAGAACTAGTCTCTAGAATATATAAAGAATTCTAAAATAACCAACAGGAAAAAAAAAAAAAGCAATGCAATTAGAAAATAGGCAAAGGGCATGATGAGACATTTCATTTAAGAGGATATAGATGCTCCTCAACTTACAATGGGGTTACATCTCAATAAACCTATCACAAGTTGAAAATATCATAAGTCAAAAATGCATTTAATACACCTACCCTAGTGGATAGCATAGTTTAGCCTAGCTTACCTTAAATGTGCTACTAAGGTCTGAACATTTGTGTCCCCCAAAATTCCTATGTTGAAATCCTAACCCTCAAAGAGATGGTACAGGAAGTAGGGCCTTTGGGAGGTGATTATGTCATGAGGGAACACCTCATTTTTGGGATTAGTGCCCTTAGAGAAGAGACCCCAGAGAGCTAGCTAGTCCTTTCTACCATGTGAGAACACAGCAAGAAGGCACCATCGATGATCCAAAACGCGGGCCCTTACCAGACACCAAATCTGCCTTGATCTTGGACTTCTCAGCCTTCCAGAACTATTAGAAATAAATTTCTATTGCCATAAACTACCCAGTTTAGGGAATTTTGTTATAGCAGCTTAAACAGACTAAGACAGTCCCATAGCATGGAATACTACCCAGCAATAAAAAGAAATGAAAAGTTGCATACTGTATGATTCCATGCATGACATTATTAAAACGACAAAATTATAGAAATGGAGAACAGATTAGTGGTTGCTAGGGATTAAGGCAGAGGGGAAGGCAGACAGGAAGTAGATATGGTTATAAAGGGCAACACGATGGATCTTTGTGGTGATGGACACGTTCTGTATCTTCATTGTGTCAATGTCAGTATCCTGGTTGTGATGTTACGTAAGATGTTACCATGGGAGGAAATTGGGTTAAGGGTACACAAAATCTCTATATATTATATCCTACAGTTGCATGGGAATCTATAATTATCTCAAAATAAAAAGTTTAATTAAAAGAGTCAAATTAAAGAATATGGCAGAAATGATGTGCCAATTCCAAGCTGAGGCCCCAAGCAACCTTCACAGTTTTATTCAGAGTCCTACCCAGACTCCACGTGCACTAGCCTGAGCTAGACTGCTGAAGGATGAAGGACCATGTGACACAAGGCAAACCATCCCAATTGAGGCCATTGCAGACCAGCCAAACCCCCCGTCAACCTGGCAGTCAACTGCAGATGACACATGACTGAGCCCAGAGACCAGAAGAAACCCACCTGGGCCCCAAATACCTGCAAAATTGTGAACTAAGTAAATGGTTATTGATTTTAGACACTAAAGTTTTAGATAGTTTGTTACACAGTAAAAGCTAACTGACATAAGCCAATACATTTACATATTTTAAAACCCATTTATCTGGGAAGCCTCTTTAAAACGTTATGTTGTTTCAAGTTAGATGTTTTGAAATCTTTTATGGGTAAATTGGGCATTTAATAAGCCCCATTAAAAATCTTTCAGACTGAAAGTACAGAGGTGGCATAAGACCCTGATCCTTCTCCTAGGTTTACCCTAGGCTCACCTCATTAGGAAGGTGGCGTGGCCTTGTATTCAGGCATGCATCCTTGATAAATTCCTCAGTATTCATTAGAGGCCATCAGGACTGCCCTCAGCACAGTGGACAGTCAAAAGCAAACAGCTCTGCCCTTAATGAGCTTCATGGAAGAGCTGCTGCCAGACACTTAACCTCCAGCCCACTGCCACTCAGTCCTCATCAAGGGCTCAATATTTGTGGAGGAGTGTCTGAAGGCTTCAAAAAGTCCATTTCTCCAGGTACTCTAAGTGCTAGCTTTGAATTAAGCCACCCAATCAGAGAATGAGGGAATCACATTGTTTTGGCCAACACGGAATTGTTTTTATTGAACTGCACTTTGGCATTTGGCCACTTCCTTATCTCATGGGACTTAAGAAAGAGCACCATGAAACCCAATATTGTCTTTGCTCTGAGAATAGGGCTAAGAACCTTATCCACAAGAAAAGCCTGTATTGGCCGGGCGTGGTGGCTCACGCCTATAATCCTAGCATTCTGCGAGGCCGAGGTGGGTGAATCTTTTGAGCTCAGGAGTTCAAGACCAGCCTGAGCAACAGTGAGACCCCCATCTCTACTAAAAAAAATAGAAAGAAATTAGCTGGACAACTAAAAATATATATATAAAAAATTAGCCGGGCATGGTGGCGCATGCCTGTAGTCCCAGCTACTCAGGAGGCTAAGGCAGTAGGATCGCTGGAGCCCAGGAGTTTGAGGTCGCTGTGAGCTAGGATGACGCCACGGCACTCTAGCCCGGGCAACAGAGTGAGACTCTGTCTCAAAAATAAAAAATAAATAAAAATAAAAATAAAAGCCTATAGGAGAACTCTCTGTTTTGATTAGCAGGAAAAGCATCACTCTCCTAGGCAGCCAGTTTGTATTACTACACAGCCCCTGTGAGTCAGGTCGCTGACATGTTTTCCCACTGGTCCTGGCAGCTCAGAGCCATGCTGAACAGTTGAGACTCATAGAACAGTGTGTGGCTCAGATCTAGGCATCATCAGACTCTAAACCGGGCTCGTCTCACCTGTAGTTTCTCCACCCACCTTTCAGCCCAAAGCTGATGGTCCAGGCCAAGGGGTCTTCTGGGTGGCCCTGGAGCATGGCAGAGTTATGAGGAGTCACATGGGTCTAAGTGTATAAATTCAGCCTTGTTCACCTGCTGAGTTAACCACCAAGCAAATCGGGCAAAGGCACTTATGTCTGGAAGAGGAGGAGGGGAGAAGGAAGAAATCTGCCATGGGTAAGCCCCTCCCTGTGTCAGGAACTATGAATGTATTTCTCCTCTAAACGACTCCAGAGATGGAAATTTTTATCTGCATTATCCAAAAGAGAAAAATGAGGCTCAGAAAAATAAAGGGACTCCCCTAAAAATCACACGACTGGTCAGCGGGCAAAGCCAAGAGGCAAGCTTGAGTCTAATTCTACTGCCCGTGTTCTTTCCTCTATACCGAGGGCTGGCAGACTAAGACCTATGGGCCCAGCCAGCCCACCATCTGCTTTTTACGTGAAGCCAGCTCATTTGTCTACATATTGTCTGTGGCTGCAACAGCAGGCTTGAGAGGTGGCAAAAGAGACTGTACAACCCACAAAGCCTAAAACCTTCACTATCTGTTTCTTAAATTTGCCAACCCTTGCTATAGACAAAAAGCTCTAGACCAATGATCCGTCTGTCTTAAACAGGGGTCTTCAGAATCACCTACCAGAGTGCAGGAGGGCTTCTCAGAAATGCTATTTCCAGGCCCCATCTCAGACCTACCAAGTTAGACACTTCCAGCTTGGAGGCCTGAATCTGCATTTTAATGCCCTCCTCCTCCCCCACCAAGTGCTTCTAACGGTTCACTGAAGTTTATGAACTATTGTCCGTTCCAGGACTCAATGTCCCCCTCGACAGCCCTCGCTGGATGGGCATTGAGGGATGAATATCCCCACTTTCTCGTCCTTTGGGTGGGGCAGCACTGAGACATACTCTGCCCTGCATCCCAGAGCATCCAGCAGAGATGAGCCCCACTTGTCTTGTACACAATGAGGACTTGCTCGACCATCTTCCTTATCTCATGTCCCCACTCCTCTACTGGTGATTCCTGGGATGAGCTTCTAAATAAACTACTTGCCCTTAAATCCTTGTTTCAGGATCTGCTTCTGGGAATGTCTCCAACCACAAACAGACAAAAGCTGGATACATTGAGATAATGATAAATGTTGGTTAGATGTTTTTTAAATGCTACCTGTGTAATAATTTTCAAGTTCCTACCAGGGGTGAGGTTCTACGCTAGTCCCAGAAGGGCACAGAGTAGGAAAGGGGTGGGGACAAGCAAGCTGCAGAAATCAATGAGATATGGTCCCCACCTCTGACCGAGTGGACAATTCAGTTGGGGACAGGGAAGCTGGCTCAGGATAACACAGGGAAATAGATACAGGAAAAACAGGAGCCAAGGGATGCATGAAGCCAGGCTTGGGTCTCCAGATTAGACACCCAGATTTACAGTACAGGCAGGGACCCCCACCAACCATCATTGCACTCAAATGGAGATTCACCAAGCCTCCCATGTCTGAAGGCAGAAAAGTTTATAAAGTATTTTCACAGGCCATTATTACTTTTTAACTTCACAGCAGTCTTACCAGGTAAGTGGAAGTAGCAATGTCATCACTCATGCCAATTTTCAGGCAAGAGAACTTGGATACAGAGAGGTTTAGATTTGCACAAGTCAGGACAGAACTAGCTCACAGCCCACAAGCCCTGCTGCTGCTCTCTGTCCCCTGGGACTTACCCGAGGGCTGAAGTCAGCCAGAATCCCATTCTGCTTGAAGTTTCCTTGGCTAAGCTAAACTGGTGATTTCTGCTAACGGAATATTGACACTATTCTGGTCCCAGCCAGCTCTGGAGTCCAGGAGGGATGAGTGTTTCCAGAAGAAAGAGGTCCCAGGGGCTCAGTTCTGAGCTCAGCTGGAAATGGGGACTTAGTCCCCACCTCAAGAAGTGGAATTTTCCCAATTTATCTCCTAACCTCACTTCCCAAAGTCTGTGTTTTCCACCTCCTTACCCACCCCATCCCCAGTCTGGCATGGCCCCTTGACTCCCAAGGGACACTTCCTAACCCTAGAGAGTCAGAGAGACAGCATAATTCTGGTATCCATAGCAACATAGCCAGGTTCACAAGGCAGCAAGGTCCTGTCTTTGTAGTCAGTTCAGTACAACTGTCAGTAGCCAAGGCAATTTCTAGTTGGCATGCGAGGTTAATTTGTCTGCAGCGTTATCCGCATGGAAGCCCCCAGCAAGGAAGAAAGGGGAGCCATCAGTCCAAACCACACCATTAAGCCAGGACCAGATACAGTGGCCTTTTTTTCCCCTCAACTCAAAACTTAAGGTCAGCCCAGCTAAACAGTGTATCTTCTAGTAATCAGCCCCATGATCTCTGAACATGGGCTACACCCGAGAGTACAAGGAAAGCTCCAGCACCAGCATGTGCTAACGAACTCTACAACAGGGGCTGGCATTCTCATTCTCCAAGTCCTCTCTCACCGGGTTAAAGGGGAGGCGGACAGGGAAGGGAGACATAGGAACCAGCCCCAAGGAGGGCGCAGGGAAGGAGGACCTGCTTGGGTGCCTGGTTGTTGGGAAGCACTGCTTCCTATGGTCCATTCCCAGTTCAGTTTCCTCTAGAATTCGTATGGTTTCATGCCTTAGGTCTAAGTCTTTTATCCAACTTGAATTAATTTTTGTGAGTGGTAAGAGGTAGAAGTCCTATTTCATTCTTCTACATGTAGCTAAACAATTTTCCCAGCACCGTTTATTGAATAGGGCTTCTTTTCCCCAGTGTGCGTTGTTGTCTGCTTTGTCAAAGATCAGTTGGTTGTAGGTAGATGGTTTTATATCTGAGTTCTCTGTCCCATTCCATTGATCTATGTCTCTATTTTTGTACCAATACCATGCTGTTCAGGTTACTATAGTCTTGTAGTATAGTTTGAAGTCTAGTAATACGATGCCTCCAGATTTGTTCTTTTTGCTTAAGATGACTTTGGCTATTTGGACTCTTTTCTAGTTTCAAACAAAGCATAGAATTATTTTTCTAGATCTGTGAAGTATGACTTTGGTAATTTGATGGAGACTACATTGAATTTGTAAATCACTTTGGATAGTATGGATATTTTAACAATGTTGATTCTGCCAATCTATGAGCATGATATGTTTTTCAATTTGTTTATATCTTCTGCAATTTCTTTCCTCAGAGTTTCATAGTTTTCCCTGTAGAGATCTTTCACGTCCTTGGCTAAGTATATTCCTAGGTATTTTATTTTCTATGTAGCTATTGTGAATGGTATTGAGCCTTTGATTTGACTTTAGGCTTGACTGTTATTAGTATACAGAAATGGTACTAATTTATGTACATTGATTTTGTATCCTGAGACCTTGCTGAATTTATTTATTAATTTCAGAAGACTCTTGGTGGAGTCCTGGGGGTTTTCAAGATACAAGATCATATCATCAGCAAAGCACAATAGTTTGACTTCCTCTTTCCCAATTTGGACACCCTTAATATTCTTCTCTTGCCTCATTGCCCTGGCTAGGACTTCCAGCACTATGTTGAATAGAAGAGATGACAGTGGGCATCCTTATCTTACTCCAATTCTTAGAGGAAATGCTTTCGACTTTTCCCCATTCAGTATGATGTTGGCTGTGAGTTTGTCATATATGCCTTTTATAATTCTGAGATATGTTCCTTCTATGCCTAGTTTTTTGGAAGTTTTTTATCGTGAAAGGGTGAGGGATTGTCTAATGCTTTTTCTGCATCTGTTGAGAGGATCACATGGTCTTTGTTTTTGCTTTTGTAGTATTTTATTGAGGATTTTTGCATCTATATTTATAAGAGATAATGGTCTATAGTTTTCTTTTTTTGTTGTGTCCCTTCCTGACTTTGGTGTCAGGGTGATAATGGCTCTGTAGAATGAAGAGAGAGGATTCAAGCCTACTGCCATCCCTTGCCAATCAGAGCTTGCCAGCTCCCAAAAGCTTTTCTAGTGCCAATGAGCTCTTTTCAAAACAATATGTAACATTTCTCTTTCTAATAAAATCCCTAACCTTTTCTTTGTTCCTTGGACAAAGACCACCCAGTCTCTGTTTATGCCCCAAATTGCAATTCCTTAATTCTCAAATAAAACATTAAATTTAGAGATTCATCTCTACATTTTTATTTGACTCTGACACAGGCACGATCCCTGTCCTTATGGAGTTTCCAGTAACATGTGACAGATATTAAACTAATAATTACATAATTTTTAATCACAAGCAGGATAACTTTCTTTAACTGTTAAACACCATTTCTTTGAAGAAACCTTCTTTGGCATCCCCAAATGAGAATACATCACCTTTTTATGAACTCTTCCCTCTAGCATTTACTATAATTGGGGGATTTGCACAGCCGAGGTGTTTTAGGAAATCCAGCACTACAAGTTGTTTCTTCTGGGAACATTTTAAAGAGTTAGTATGGATTCTAAAGGCCAGTCTGTGACCACCACCTCTGTATTTGTTCATTCTGTGAATCCAGTACCTAGCTCACTGGGCAGGAAATAAATCTTTGTAGAGTGAATAAATAATCCAGGTAAATGAACTAAGACAATGAGAATGGAGAGAATTTGAAAGATAGAAGGGGGAGAAAAGGCAGAACTTGAAAACTGATTTGATATTGGGACAGAGGTGGATAATGAAGAAGTCCAAGAGCACCTCAGGGGTCTTTTGAATCTGGGGAGCCAGGAGCCAAATTTTTAGAGTTCTTGAAAGGGATAACAAAATAGATGCTCTTCAATGCTCTGCCCATAATCCTGCATATTCCTGTACCATTTTGTACATAATAAGGGCCACACCTGCATCTTTGTCAGAGACCTGCTCTGCCATTTTGCCCACCTACCTGATGTCTGGTGCTTTATCTGGCCCCTAGAGCAGCCCTTAACTAATGATTGATGGGTAGAGGGGTATAAGTACCTCAGCTCCCTCACCTTTATCTGGGATAAATCCGAGAAATGTGTTTTGCAAGGTGTCTCAAAGTGTTCCCCCGTGCAACTAAGCTTCAGTTGCCCACTGTGGTAGCTGTATTAATCACTCATTCTTTATTTGCTGCCTTTCCTTCCCTGAATTACCTTCTTTCTTACTGACTCACATTCCTTGCTCTGGGGGAACTCCACACTAAGACAGTTGGGTTGTAAGCAAAGCAATCCTAGGACAAGAACTATGCTCCAGCAAGGCACAACTTGCAACCCACACAGAACTGGAAGGTCCCCTTCTTACCTCCTGCCTATATAGCCCAGTGTTTCCCCATCTCACTCTTCATGAGATCCCAGCTCTGAAGATTCCAAAGTGCCCCCAAATGTGCGGTTTCACTATTTATTTCTCAGAATTCGGCATCCATGTTTGTTTTATCTTTTTCCAGACAGTTGCTTTGTTTTAATGGACTGCTCTTTTGCCTGTGCATAATTCTTCTCTAAATTAAATTCTCTTCTCAGCCCAGCATAATGCGCACCGGGCTGTCAGCTCATTACTTTTACATCCTCCCTTGTTCTGTTTATTCAAAGGTTTAATTAACTATGAATTGCTGTGTAGGAAACAGAAAAAAGCCCACCCTAAGGTGGCTATGTGGCTCCACTCTGTGAGGGAAGAGAGGCAATACGGTGATGTGGGAAAAGACCAGGAGGTGAGATGAGAGCACAAAGATTTTAATCCTGTCACTACCACTTTCAGTGATTTGTGTATTCATTAAATATTTATGAGGTTGCTGCCATGTGCTTGCTGTTATTCTAGATGTGGGAGTGCTGAGAGAGACAAGAGCCCTGCCCTCACAGAGTTCACCATCTACTAGGGGAAATAGACAAATACGTGTCTTAACTATCCATTGCTGCATAATAAATTGCCCCATACTTGCTTCAAACAACAATCTACGTTTGTTATCTCTCACATTTTCAATTCCACATCTCAAATGGGATCACAAGTGAGTCAGGAACTCAGGAGCAGCTTTGCTGGGCAGTTCTGGCTTACAGGGGTCTTTCATGAGATTGCACAGGGTTATAGTTATCTGAAGGGTTGGCTGAGCTGGTGGATTCACTTCCATGGTGGCTCATTCACATGGCTGGAAAGTTGATGCTGGCTGTTAGTAGGAGGCCCAGTTACTCTTAATATGGGCTTCTCCATAGGATGTTTGAGTGTCCCCATGTCATGACAGTTGGCTTCCATAAGTAAAGCAGAGCTGCAATGCCCTGTATGACTTAGCCTTGGAAGTCATGTATCGCCATTTCTACTACACTCTATCAGTCACACAGACCAGCATGATTCAGCATGGGGGGAAACTACACAATGGCATGACTACTGGAAGGTGAGGACATTGTGGCTATCTTGGAGGCTGTCTATCACAATAAACAAATAAATAAGTCAGTAATTATACATTGTGATCAGTGATGTTAAGAAAATAGAGTAATGTGGATAGCACACTAGCAGGGGATAGCAGGTTTCCTAGACAAGGTGTTCAGAGAAGGCCTCTTTCTAGCTGTGCAAACCAACATGATTTCCCTAGTCTTTTTTAACTCTCAGTGTCCTCATCTTTAAAAGGGGAACAATCACCGTTCTTAGCTCAGGGAGTAGTTGTGAGGCTTAAATGGAATCAGATGGGGAGGGGAGACAAAAGGGAGGATAAGGAGGGATTTGTTAAAAGACACAAAATTATAGCTCAATAGGAGGAATAAGTTCTAGTGTCCTATGTACTGTAGGGGACTATAGTTAACTATAATATATTATATGGTTTCAAATAGCTAGAAGGAGGATATTGAGTGTTTCCAACACAAAAAAATGATAAATTGATAAATGTTTGAGACAATGGATATGCTGATTACCCTGATCTGATCACAGTACTGAAACATCACAATGTACCCTATAAATATGTACAATTATTATGTGTCAATCTTAAAAATTAGATAAATACATTTTTAAAAGTTCAATTTTTATTTTCTTTTGTACCTTCAAGTGGCCACATCTCTTTGTTTCTGAAGAACCAGTACCTTAACCAGAATAGGTGGGTGGCCCCAGTGCTGCCAGCTTCGGAAAGGAAGTCCTAGAAATACGTTGGCGGAGATCAGAACTACCGGTATCCAGCTGAGCTACACAGCCAGGGAAGGAGAATCTTGATTGTTCTCCAGCTTCCAGCTAAGAAAACACATTTGGCTAACAAATATTCGTCAAGCTCCATGTTCTGGCTGAGGCACAGATACTGGCAGGTTTGAGTCACCCCTCAGGAGGAAGACATATCTTTCACAAAATTTCAGCCCAGTTAATGCTGGACAGAGTAAAAGAATTTTGGAAATCACAGTTCTGAATGTGAAAGAGAGAGGCACAGCTGGATTTTGTTTTTCCACCCTCTGTTCTAGGCAGGATCCACTCCCAGAGCTCCCTCTGCTTCATTTTGCCAACTTCTGTGTCTCTCCAAGCTTCCGTCTCCTCATCGGCAAAAGGAAGCAGTTTGACCATCCGCGAAGATAAAAATATGATGATACATAATGCTAAAGAGGGTATAAGAAAGGAGCAATGTTCTATGGGACTGACAGGAGCAAAAATTGGTTTGATGCATCTCAAGGGATGGAAAAGACAAATTGATAATCATAGCAATAACTTAGAAAAACCCTTTTTAAAAAGCACATCCTTTGAAGGAGCAATCTCATATATGGAGTTTATCCTGACAAAATAATTAAGGATGTGCTCTGAGTCATACATATCTACATGGTAATATTTCCAGGATACATTATTACATTTTAAAAAGAAATTTGCTAGATAATACATACAACATGATCCTATATTTTTGGAAGAAGATATGGATATAAACTTTTGATCAGCATAGTGGTAAGAGTTCATAAACTTGCATCAGAAAAATAGAGACTATGTTCTTTTTTTAGCATGCATTGAAAAGTTACAAAGACTGGTTATGTAGAAGGTCCCAAAGACAATCTTAATAAATTTCAAAGAATTGATATCATATGATCAGATTATATGATATGACAATAGAATTAAATTGGAAATCAAGAAAAGGCCTACTAAAATGGAAAATACTGTTTGGTGAATTAAAAAATACTCTTAACTGGTCCATGGGATATAGAGGAAATCACAAGGCAAATTACAAAACACAGTCTCCAATTTACGATGGTTTGACTTAGTGATTTTTTGACTTTATTATGGTGCAAAAACAATACGCATTCATTTAGTACACTCTGTATTTAGAACTGAGAAGCAATGAAAATACCGCATACCAATCTTGTAAGACAGAGATAAAGCAAGACATCAAAGAAAATGTATAGCCTTAAATTATCAAACAATTGTGGCTTAGACTGGTAACTGTACCTCAATATCTATTCTCTCTCTTTCCTATAATAATAAAACCTCTAGCTAGGTGTGTGCTCGCAACGAAGACCACATTTTAACTTCTATACCCCCAAAATGCAGCTATTAAGAGTGATGGCTGCGTAGTGCCAGACTTAGCAGGAGGTAATACCATGGCCTCAAGATTTTATCAACACTTTCTCTTCTGGCAAGATGCTCTTGCCAGAAAATTGGAACCAACCTAGAAGAAAGGATTCGATTAATAGAATTTTCTACCCAAGTTTTTGTTTCCGATGCAACTAGTTAGTTGCCACTAAGTTGAAAGACAGGGCAATGAGCAAAACACAGAGGAAATTAGAATAACGTGAGAATCTTCAGGCACAAAAACCTATTTCTAAACAAGAGAGCTTATTATCAATGTTTGACAAAGAGTTGACTTGACGTGGATCAGCAAGAAGTGGGCTACAAAAGCTTTTCAGTCCACAAGGAGAACCCACTCTGCTCGGCCCATCTCAGCTGTGACCAGGAAGCATAATGCACAAGAAAGAACACACACAGGGCAACACCAGGAAACACAAAGGATGATGAACTAAAGAGTTCCTCCAAGAGGGCGGTGGCACTTGATTATTGTTAGCACTGGCAGTTATGTGATTCGCTTCTGCTCTGTCCAAATGGGATTTGTTATCATCGCTTTCCTGCTTCTACTTCATCCTTGTATATTGGGTATGTGAGAGGCAGAGAGCTTACCTTCAACACCTAGAACTGACAGAGAGGACTGTGCATGACACAGAGATACTAGACTTTGAATCAGATTCAAACACTTCAAGGAATTTTAGAACTGTCTCCTTTGACATAGGGGTGGTTGGGAAGATGGGTACACATGGATGTTCTGGTACCAAAAGGGTGGAGGGTAGATGGTGGCAGAGACGGCTAATTGTCCCCAGTATTCGTTTTCCCTTTCTACCATAGTAATAGAACCCTTAATTTTTAGCTGGACATATGGCTTCTCAGAATAAAAACTAAATTGCCAATCTCTTTTGTGTGGCTGTAGGACTGAGTTCTTGCCAATGGAATACAAACAGAAGTGAAGTATGGAACTTCCAGATCCTATCTTCTAGAAAGGGAAGCTCTTCTTACCTACTTCCTCCTCCATGCTGACTGAAGTACAAGCATATGGATGAATTTTCTTGCATCTGGTGGACAAGGGCAATACCCTACAAACAAGAAAAGAGAAGGATCCTAATCCCTAAGGCTTTTGCAAAGTACAGTTACCATGCCGGTGTTGGATTTCCTACCCTCTAAGTTTTCATGTATGAAAAAAAAAAAAAAACTTCCACCTTACTTAATCTGTTGTTATTTTGGGTCTCTGCTATATGCAGTCAACTCTATAATGCTGACTAATATAAGAAATATTGAGAATAAACGAACTATGCATTCACCTTTAAGACTAGGAAGAAAACTCAAAAAAGTAGAAAAAAGGATATAAAAATAAAACCACAAATTAATAAAATAGGAAAAATTATAAGTTTTGACAAGAAATTTTTCATCAAATTTGAGAAGAATTTTTTGTCAAAAAAAGCTATTTCTCTAAAAAAAAAGCTGGTTCTCTGATAGTACTAATTATGTACACAAACTTACTAAGATTAAGAAAAAGAGAAGACACAAATAATAGTCTCATTGAATCATAATTAAAATAAAGCTAAAGTTTTTTAATCATAAGAGATTATTGCAAACAAGTTTATGTCGACATAAGACATAGATACAAGGGAATTTTTCTATAAAAATATAAATTATTAAAATTGATGCAAGAGAAAAAATAGTAACATGAATATGTCAATAACTATTTTTAAAGTTGAATCATTTGTCAAAATTCTTCTCCAGCCAAAAAATATACACCAAGTCCAGATAGTTGTACAATCATATTTTACCAAACATTCAAGGAACAGACTATTTCTGTATTATACAAATTCTTTCAGGGAAGAGAAAAGATATCAACTCATTTCATGAGGTTAGATTAACCTTGATACTTAAACCAGCTGTAATTAGTCAGCTTTACTATAGGGACAACCCAAAATCTCAGTGACTTGCAAAAAACAAAGATTTATTCCCCATTCATACTACATGTGGGCTGCAGGTCACCTGAGGCCATGCCAAGCTCACCTGTGTTCCATGTGTTTCCACATTTAAGGGCCCAAGCAAAAGGAATATTCCCTATGTGGAACACAGCTGTTCTTGCAACAGAGCAAAAGACTCAGAGAGTTAGTAAAATATTTGTAATGCCTCGTAAAACCTCCACTTGGGATTAAAACAGGGTGACTTCCACACACATTGGTTCAAGTTTATCACATGATTAAATTTGACAAAGAACCATGAAAGTGTACTCCAGCTACAGGGACTCAGTACATGGCACATTGAGAATGTATAGTCTTCTTGCAGGGAAGGAAGAATTATATAAATGTGAACAATAATACAATCTTCCACAGATAGTAGAAGAAAAAAAGACCAATTTCATTTATAAATATTAATATGAATATCTTAAATGAAAAAGTCCATTGAATCCAATATTTCTAAAAATTATAAAATGCAGCCACATAGAATTTATGCCAGGAATTTATGCAAGGATGGGTAAAAGTCAGAAAATTTGACAATGTGATACCCCACATTAGCATATTAAAAGATGAAAACACAGTATTTCAATAGTTGTAGAAAAAGTATGCCATAAAATTTAACAGCCATTTCTATAATTTTAGCAAATGATAAATAGGTTTTTAACCTAAAAACGTATCTATAATAATAATAATAGAACCTATAATAAACATAATACTTCATGATTAAACTTCTAGAGAATTTCCATTAAAATTGGAAGCAGTGCACAAACACGCTATTCCCTTTCTGTTCTTCTGAAGATCCTAGCCAATTCAATGGGCAAAAAAAGAATATGTGGCATAAGGATTGGAAAATTCAATAAAAAAATTATAGTTATTTGCCTAGAATATATTCGCTACCCTGAAATCCCAGAGAATCTAAAAACTATGAAAACAAATGAGATATTTTAGTTCAATTGCTGAAGTTCAAAGTTTAAAAAATCCCAGCAGTTATTTTTATAAATCAAATATATCCAATTAGAAAATGTATATAGAATTTTAAAAAACAGTATTCACATTAGGAAAAAAAAATAAGACAACTGGAAATAAATCTAAGAAAAAAAACGTGAGACTTTCTGGAGAAAGTTACAAAACATTATTGAAATACTTCTTGGAGACCTGAATAAATGGCAAATTAAACTATAGATAGGAAGGAAGATTTATAATAAGGATACTAATTCTCCACAAGTTAATTTATAATTCCATTTGATTCTAATCGAGATCCAAATAGGACTTTTCATGGAACTTGCACTAATTCCAAAATTCACATATAGGAGCAACAATCTAAGAACAGCCAATCGGATTTTGAAAAAGAAAGACAAGCAAGAGAGATTTACCATTAAAATATAGGAAAGATATTATTAAGCTGTAGCAACTGGGGCAGTATGATCTTGGTGCAAGAATAAAACCATAGTCCCCTGCAACAGAACAGAGAGCATGAAAGCAGCACTACGAGGCCGGGCGCAGTGGCTCACGCCTGTAATCCTAGCACTCTGGGAGGCCGAGATGGGAGGATCACTTGAGCTCAGGAGTTCAAGACCAGCCTGAGCAAGAGCGAGACCCCATCTAAAAATAGACCGACTAAAAATAGAAAAATTAGCCAGACATCAGGTGTGCAGCTATAGTCCCAGCTACTCAGGAGGAAGGCTGAGGAAGGAGTATCTCTGGAGCCCAGGAGTTTGAGGTTGCAGTGAGCTATGATAATAACACTACGCTCTAGCCTGGGAGACGGTGCACTACTCTGTCTCAAAGGAAAAAAAAAAAGCATAACGACCTATAAGTATGAATGAAGTCTTTAAGAGCATTACATATCCATATAGCCATTCAACAGTTTGGGAATAATTTTATTTGTGTATGGAAAAAATTAAAATTACATCCTTGCCTTATGCTACATATAATTTTTAAAATGGAGATGAATCTATATGTGAAAATGATTTTTTACATATGAAGAATCTAAAAGAGTTGATCCCATAGAAGTAGTGAATAGAACAATAGTTACCAGACACTGGGGAGAGGAGAGGGAGGACAGAATGGGGAGAGGTTGGTCAGCAGGTACAAAGCTACCATTAAGAAGGAAGAATAAAAAAAAAGAAAAAAAAAAAGGAAGAATAAATTCTGGTGTCCTATTGCACAGTAGGGTGACTATAGTCAACAGAAAGGTATTGTGTATCTCAAAATAGCTAGAAAAGAGGATTTTGAATGTTACCAGCACAAAGAAATGATAAATGTTTGAGGTGATGGATATGCTAATTATGCTGATTTGATCATTACATAATGTATACATGTATTGAAACATCACATCGTATCCCATAAATATGCACAATTATTATGTGTCAATTAGAAATAATTTTTTAAATAATTTTTAGAAAACAGCATCCATTTCATTTTCTTTGTGAATTCATGGTTAGGAAGAATTTCTTAAACAAGAGATAAAAAGCATAAACCGTAAAGGAAAGACTGACAAATTAAAACCTCTGTATGAAAAAAAAGATACTATAAAAAAACTGGAAAGATCAGACAAAGTGGGAAAAGCTGTTTATAATGCACATAGCCAACCAACAATTAATATCCACAATATGTAAAGAACATCTATAAATCAATAAAAAATACAGAGTTTTCACATATGATCCCTAAATCAAAAGTTACAATGGCATGCGCTCGAAATTGCAAGCACTAATTTTTGACCAAGCTATTTCTCACTCTGACACCTTTACACACCAGCACAATGAAGTTCAATTTGCTGGAAGCTGATAAATGCCCATGTCAATCAGAAGTGGACAGAGGTCTGCGATAAGATTTGAAGTGGAGTAATTGGGTGTTGCTGGAGGACAGACTGAGATAGAACGACCAGATATGGGAAATGAGAAGCAGTGAGGAAGACATGGTTAAAATAAATAAGTAAACAAACAAGTAAACTCAGACTCCAGAAAGGTGCAAGAGTGGGCTTATTGACAGAGGGACATGATGATTAATGAGCTCACCACGGATTCCCCTGCCCAAACCTGGGATGAGGAGACTGGCTTAGCAGTAGTGCCACAGGAGAAATTCCAGAGTCTGAGTCAACAGTGAAGTCAACATGGACCAACAGTGGGTTGTCACTATCATACTGGCTAAAGGCACATCATTTGGAGTACTCTGTCCAGAGGAAAGGGGATTAGAGCTACTATCTTCTCCTCACTAATGAGACCATACTTGGAGATGGTGCTCCATACAAAAGACACCAAATAAGTCCAAAGAAACCCTCATGAAAACACATTATTTTTCAATTGTCAAAAGTTAAAGACAAAGGAAAACAGTACTCCTTTCCAAGCCACCCACCATGTATGGGAAGGACACCTAGGAAAATTGACTTTCCCATCCATAAAAGTTTAAAAGTCATTCCCATTGAATGAATATATATGGAAAACCTATTATTCATTCATCAAAGTAAAAGGGGCTAGGTTTACATTGATGATCAAGACGTGTATAGTCTGCAGCCTTACAGATTACAGTGTGGGAGAGGAGGGCAAATGGGGAGAAAGTTAAACAACACTTCATTGGCATGTGTGTCTTTTTATGATGGGGAAATTATAAGGTATGGAAATGCAAGGAGAGACATCGTATCAGTCAACTTAGACAAAGTTTTGCTAAACATTCTTCCCAGATCCCAATTGCTTATAACCATCATGTTTAGCGTTCACTCCCACGGATGTCCACTGTGGGTCGCCTGTGGCTCTGCTCCACCTGGGAGCATTCTGGGACCCAGAATGGAAGACCAGACTCCATGCCAATCTTGTGTTGGAGGGAAAGGCACGATAACAGAACCACGCAATGGCTCTCAAATCTTCTAATCAGAAGTGACATGCATTCCTTCTACTACATTTCATTGGAGAAAACAAGTCACAAGGGCAGCCCTTGTAGCAACTGTGTGAAAAGTAAAATCCTCTTGCAAGGATAATTCCAGTGAGGAAAGAGCCCAGAAGGAAGAAAACACAAACATTTAAAAAAATAATAATAATAAAATCTATCACAATATAAGAAAAAAACAAACACATACATTCAGCAAAAGGCAAGCACACTAATATTTGTGGCAGCAATATTCATAATAGACAAAAACTAGAAAGAACCAAAATGTCCATCAAGCATAGAATGGATCAAAAAATGATGATATATTCATACAATGGATCCCACAGTGGAACAATACACAGGAAATAAAAAAGAATGAGCTACAGCCACATGCAGCAACAGGAGTGCAAGTAGCCAGACAAAAAATGTGAACACTGCATGATTCCATTTATATGAAGTTTAAACACAGACAACAATAATCTGCGGTGGCAGAGGTCAGAATAGCAGTTGCTTTTGAGAAGTATGTGCAAAAGGAGCTATGAGGGAGCCTTTGAAATGCTGGAGAGTTTTATAACTTTACTTGAATGGCTATATACTTAAAATGGGCCCAATTTACTATATGTAAGCTGTATCTTAATTTTTTTAAAAAGAGTAAAGAAAAAGAAAAAAAAGAAAGAAACTCTATGCCATAGGCTTCTAACCTAAAGAGGTGGGTAGCCACTCAGTGAAGGCTTACCAGAGGAAGTTACTACTAAACTCAGACCTGAACAATGAGCAAATGTTATCCAGGTGTATTGGAGGAACATTCCAGGCAGAGGGACCCATCTACCTGAAGACCTGGGACCAGAGAAGTCATGTCATCATCAAGAGGCTAAAATTCTTCTTAAACAGCCAGCCTGCCAGCTGCCAAGGCAAGTGCCGAGAGCTGTGGCCGGAAAGGGCTAGACGTCGCAAACCTTGAGGGGCCTGTTAAAGATTTTTGTCCTTTATGTGAAGAGCACTGAGAACCCACTGAATGGTTTTAAGCAGGAAAATGGCATGGTCACACTTTCGTTTGGGGAGGATTGCTCTGCTGACAGTGAAAATGAAGTGGGAAGGGCAAAGTGGCAGCTGGGAGGCCAGCTAGGAGACTGCTGCCATCGTCCAGGCCAGAGAAGAGGGAGGTAAAAAATAGAGCAATTGATACTAATTGCCAATGGCTGTTTGTCTTATTTTTTACGCTAATTGATTACTGAAGTGAAGAGAAGAAATCAGACTCAAAAGATATTAAGGAGGAAGAACTGGTAGGACTGCAAGATACCATTGGACAAACAGCTAAAGAAACCAGAGCTTGTTCATTTGGAGGAGAATATGCAAAGCCCCAGCCCAAATATGAAGGGCTCCTGTGTGGCAAAAGAAGCAGAGATGCTTCTTAGGTGAAACCAGAGCCAATGGGCAAAGTCACAAGGAAGTGCTCCCACCTCTCTATACTCCCTAGTGGGGGAACATAAAATCACCAGATGTAGCAATAAAGCTAAGCAGAGATTGGATGATCACCTTGCAAGGATTCTGTGGAGAAGGGTCAAACCTCAAGTAAAGTTTGGATCAGCTGACCTCCAAGGTCCTAAGACGCTAAAAGTCCTAAGAACAGGCAGATTATTTGTCTCTTATGAGGCTAAATCTCATTAACATTTCAGGTCTGGTCTCTGATGATGTTTGCCACAACTTACTAACTGTGATCTGGGCTCTCTGCCCAAAATATGCCCATCACCCCAGCCTGTTTTAATTCCAGTGTTTCCATGAACTTGTCAGAGTATAGTGTAATGACCTTTTTCTGTGTTTATCAACACCCACGAGACTGTGAACTCCTCCAGATCAGGGATCATATCCATGATGGTTAATTTTATTTGTCAACTTGACTTGGTTATGGAATGTCCAGATGGCTGGTAGAACATTATTTCTGGGTGTGTCTGTGAGGGTGTTTCTGGAAGAGATGAGGATATGAATCTGTACACTGAGTAAAGATCTACCCTCTCCAACGTAGACCTCATCCAATCCACTGAGGGCCTAAATAGAACAAAAAAGGAGGAGTAAAGGCAAATTCACTCTCTTTACTTGAGCTGGGCCATCCATTTTCTCCTGCCCAACATCAGTGCTCCTGACTGTTGGGCCTTTGAACTTGGACTGGAACTTACACCATTAGCCCCCCAGTTCTCAGGCCTAAAGGGCTTGGACTAGAACTAGGCCACTGGCTTTCCTGAGACGTCAGCTTACAGAGGGCAGGTTATGTAACTTCTCAGCCTTCATAATCACATGAGCCAATCCTTCATAATAAATCTTTTTCTATGTATATATCCTATCAGTTCTGTTTCTCTGGAGAATGCTAACTGATGTAATGTGTGACTCATTTTTATTTCCAACAACCTATCACATGGCCAGGCACTACTGAGTAGATGAGCAGACATCTGGATAAGAGATCAGAGCTGGAGCTCTGAATTGGCAATCATAATTGTTAATACATAAATAATTATTGAATATGAGAGTTGTGGAGCTCACCAAGGGTGATAACAGAGAGTATTCCAGACTCACCCTCAGAGATGTCTTGCTGCATCCCAACCAAACTTCTACCTCTGCCCAGTCCTGCTTCCTTCCCTTCTCTTCTACAGTGGTTGATCCCAAAAGCATTCTCCTATAAATTTCCTGCATGCTAATCCCCATCTTCCACTTCCCATGAAACCCACACTGCAATCAATAGTGACAGCCACACGTAAAAAAGTAAATAAACAAAAACAGGGCAGACTGATGGCCTCAGTGGGCAACTGGCGGTCAACTCTTTTGGAGACTCTCTGAAAAGCCATTCAGAATGTGCCTCAGAATTGTTCCATCAGAGTACAAGGAGGCTGGAGCACTTGTCCACCAACTCCATAACCTGTGGCTTGAGGGCTGTTTCTGGCGTGTTAACTCCCCTTACACTTCCAAGTTGTGCCTGAGCAGGGCTGACAGCCTTCTGAAGCTTTGGAGAAAACAGCAAAGAGAGATGTCACAGCACAACCTTCATGTGGGAAACTGACTAAATTACATGGAACTGTCCGCCACAGCAGTTCTGAAATCAGGTAGGCTGAAGGGGTGTAGCACAGAGTATGACAAGAACCTGCCACATTTATGGTTTCTATTTCTTTTTGGTGAGACGTGTCTACCAAAAAGGACTAGTCATTTCCCTCTTGAATGACTCCTAGAACTTAACACACACTTGTGAACAAAAAAATTGAGAATTTACTTCGTTTAAAAAAATATGAAATAAGACTGAGCCTTTGATAGTAAATGTAAGTTTTTAATATTCAACACCTCAGTGGGAAATGCAGATCTCAGTTCCTCTGACTGACAGCTCCTAATGACAGCAATAAACTAAGATGCCCCCATCGGCCAAACAGATGTTCTCAGTTGACAGAGGAGGACCAAACGCTGCCCCAGTTGATGTCACGTCTGTTTTTTCTAATTGCTAAGCCCTGTTTAAATTCCTGAGCTACAACATGCATGTGCTTTATCACCAAAGAAGTAGATATACAGACAACAGGAACATGCAGCTGGATGAAACCAGAAAAAGAATATCATCAATTGTGCAGATAAAGGTAGATAGGAGTTCTCACTGCTTCACTAAAATACTTTGAAGCAAATCCATAATGAACTGCAGTGGCGGGGCAGGAAGAGAGAGAGAGAGAGAAATGAAGATTAATTACTCTGGTTACTATGGTAGCAATGCAGTACAAGCAAAGTTAGACACACATCAAGGTGAAATCACAAACAGGGCCTTGTGCTTTCCCTCACCAAGTAACTGACAGCAGACAGTTATTCAACAGGAATAAATTCCATCGTTAGCCCACATTACCCCAAAGACAATCATCTTCCATGATTAGTTCAGAACTGTAACAGCACAAGTGTTATCTGAATCCAAAAATTTCTTACCCACACCTACACTGGCCATTTTTTCAGATGGCCAGTTAGGTGGTGTCTTGGTTGGGGTGCCCCAGAAGTTGACCCTGAGATAAAGATCAAGCACAAGTAGTTTATTTAGGAGGATGGGGCCATCGCGGATGGAGAGTGCAAACAGGAAGCACCAGCACCAGTAGCGGAGTGAAGAGGTCAAACAGGAAAGAGAAGGTAGCTGATAAATGATGTGTTATAAACCAGGTTTCCACTCAGGACAACTAAAGTTTAGTCCCATCAGGAACTCTGGGAGCCAGTCTAGAACGTGTGCTTTATATCTATTTCTAGAAATGAGGTCAATGAGACCCCATTGCCCTGCTCAGAATGTACTCAGAGCTAAACACATAAGGAACAGAGGTCGGTGACCCCAGCTGGGGAAGTAGGGTGTATTAATCAGGGTCCCAATAGGAAATAAACTCACCCCAAATGCTTCAAACAAGGAGACCTTAATCAAGAGTCTACTTATAGCAGCGGGCCTCATACTTAGCACGCATTAGAATCGCCTGAAGGGCTGGTTAAAAACCAGATTTCTGGGCCCCCACCTCCCAGAGTTTCACATGGTGGGTGGGCTTCAATCTTACTATGCCTAAGAATTTTCATTTCCAATAAGTTCTTGAAGGATGCTGATGCTGCTGGTCTGAAGACCACGTTTTGAGAACCATCAGCTTACGGAGTTAAGAATGAAGAAGACTGTGGTCTATCCATACAATGGAATATTATTCAGCTATAAAAACAAATGAAGGATTAATAATGCTACATTATTGGATGACCCTCAGAAACATTATACTAAGTGAAAGAAGCCAGAGACAAAAGGTCACATATTGTAGATTTCCTTTATATGAAATATCCAGAATAGGCAAACCCATAGAGACAGAAAGCAAATTAGTGGTTGACAGAGGATAAAGGAGGGAGAAATGGGGAGTGATTACTTAATTGGTGTTCTTAAGGGGTGTTCTTCTGGGGTGATGAAAACGTTTTGAAACTGGAGAGAGGTGGTGGTTGTACAACACTGTAAGTATGCTGAATGCCACCAAACTGTACTCTTTAAAATTTTTAATTGTATGTGATGTAAATTTCACTTCAACCTTTTAAACAAAAGAGTTGGTGGGGAGATGGTGAGGAAGGATGGAAAGACACTCAAAAACTAGCAAGAGTTATCCTAGGCCTGAAGAAACAAGGGAGGGGTATGGGCATAGTAAGAGTGAAGCTCAGTACCAATGGGAACTACACAGGGGGGATCACCCAGCAAGCAGTAGACATGGAAGAGTGTGGTGACAGCCGGGGACATGGCACCTATGCAGGGAGCGAGGGAATGGGGAATAAGTACACAAATCTTCCCACCCTCTGTTCTTTTCTCATTGACCAAACCCAAGCAGGAGCCAGAGGGTGAGGGAGCCCAGGTTGAACAACTTATAGATGTCAGCCTCGCAGGACACAGAGCAAGATGAAGGCATGTAGAAAATGGATTTGGGAGCATGAAAGAGCCCACCAGGGAATAACCAGTGCACCCAGGCTGGCTAGCAGGGTTGGTACTATCTGGCCAAATTTTAGCAAGTTTCCTTCAAAAGCCGAATAAGTCTTCCCTGTCAAAGTTTGGGGAGGAAGATGTGCTTGGAAGAAAATATTTCTCAAACCCAGCCAAGGCTGGGAGTCCTTTCTAAGAAGCCAGAGGACAAAATTCTTGAAAGCCAATCTCTTAGCCACTGCAACGAAGCAGAGAGAACTTTAATTAAAAGCAACCCTGCCCACACTGCTGTCCAGCTTCATGCAGTCCCATGGTCTCTAGCTGCCTCCCTGAGTCGCAGAATACTTCCCATCCACAGAGAAACAAAGCACAGCTGCTGCTGCCTGGGTACATGGAGGCCCCTTGTTACCTATCCTCTTGTCCCTCTGCAGGGAGAAAAAGAAACATCTATGATCAACTCTAAGCTGTATCCATCACCCTTTAATAATCCTCAGATGCATTGGTCCTTTTCCCACTGCCTTGACCTCTGGTTTCACCTGTGAGACATCTTTCAAATAGAAACCTTTCCACACATGCTTGCAAAAGCAGCACCAGTTTAGCCAAAGACAACCTAGGTCTGACGGGCTCCACAATCCTGACACTATCCAGCCTCCCGTGTTGTAGAAAGGTCGGGGGAGGTGACACCGGGCTGCTGCTGCTGCTGCTGTCTAAAAGCAACCTCCCTGGATGCCAACCATAATTAGTCATTCTGTTCTACTGAGGACCCTATCAAGGAGAACTACAGGGGGTGGTTTCCTAGATCATTGCTCCGCATTGGTTTGAGTTACTGGGAAAACACAGAAAATCACATTAATCAAGAAAGGGGAACTTTGGACTGAAATGTGGCAGGAGTCACTGCAAATCAGGCCCCAGGGAAAAGGCCTTCCCTCCAGCAAATGAAATGAAACCGTAGGCAGCTGGAAGCCAGAATCCTGTCCCTTTTGCTGGTTTTTCAATTCCAAGTTTAAGAGATTTGATTTATTAAAGTTTTAAACTTTAACCTCATAGATGAATTTCTCAGCCAACACTGATGAATTTCTCCTATCCATCATCATGCTGTAATGTGATGTGGCTCTTGCAAAGCACTTATGCCTCCAACTTTGTTCAAAAATAAGTAGAAAGGAATAAAGGGGAAATCCTCAGAACTTTGCCATCTCAGAGCTAGACGTACAACATACACAATTAATACCCTAAGGCCCACCACCTGCTATGGGGTTAGCAGGGAAAGGGACTATGATGAAATTAGAGAACTATCCTCTGTCTTTCCCTGCTTGTTTCCCTTGGGAAAAAGTCTTATCCTTCAAAGTCCAATTCATAAACCATCTCTTCTTTGTGTTCTTCCCTGACCATTCGGATCCCTTGGGTCTGTTGTTGCACTTTTCACATTCTGTTGTAAGTTTTATTAGCATCTGTCTCTTCTAAATTCTGAAAAATCTTTGATTTTGTCACCCTTTACTCCCAGAACCTAAGCATTGTACCTGGCACAAAGTAGATGCTAAATAAATGCTTGTTAAATTAAATGGAGTCAGGAGAATTACATTCTACTTCTAGCTTTTTAGCCTTGCATAGCTTCAACTGTGGACATCTCAATTTCCTTGGATAAGATGAGATCAGTCATTTTTTATACTGCCTATTTCCTACAGCTGTTTTAGGGTCAAAGAAGATGAGTTTGAGTAAATGTGAATGTGAAGGTAAGAGCTCTGCTCAGGTGTGAAGGATGATTTAAGGATAATTGCCAAGCAATGCCAACACCAGTCTGTAGCCTGGTGTCTCACCAGGTTGCCTCTCCCTTGACCCCTAGGACTAGAAACTAGTAACATCAGCCAAGTCAGAATATGCAGCTTCATCTATCATAAAATGCTGCTCACAAAGTCAAGTGACTTTCATTTAATTGATGAGGAAAAGAGAATTTAATTTTTCTCCTAAAAAGTTGCAGTGACTCATTCTTTAGAATTCCCTAGTTTGATGAACTGCTGGGTACAAAATTGTCATTCTGCAATAGGGAATTCCATAGAACCCTTGTCCCCAAAAAATGTTAATAGGTGGTCCGTGAAAGAATAAGACACAACAGATGGACCTGTGGTTCATAAAGTTTGGAAAACACTGGGTAAAACGAAAGTCAACAAGTTTCTTTCCTGCAGGACTTCTCAGAGCCTTTATTATTTGGATATGTATTGCAAATCTTCAAAAGTGGGGCTACCACATGCTTTCTTACGGAAACTGGCAAAGAACTTGGGGTTGGGGATCATGGCTATATTTATTTCTACCTAAGAGACAAGAGTAAGTAATTGGTGATTGAAGTGAAAGAATAAATCTTGAAAAAATCATTCTAATCATAGGTATTTACTGAGCCACTACAATATGCCAGTCACCAAGATAAGCATTTTACATGCATTATCTCATTTAATTCTTCCAAAAATCCCTTTTGGTTAGGGAGCATTCACTCTCCCATTCATCCCACCTTTGCCTCTACTCTGCCAGGCTGCATCAGCATGGCTTTGCCAATGATTTCATGGTATTCGGAACGTAATTTTTTTCCTGACTGTGACTAACAAAAATTTTCTCAGAGTACAAGTTGTGGTGTCAGAACAAACTGAATTAGTTTTAAATATAAAAAGAGATAAGAGCTTACACTAGAATCATTGAAGCATTTGCTTTCAACCAGAGCCAAAGAATCACAATAGTGTTAACTCCTCAGCCTCACGAGGCCTTTGAAGACAGGATGGATGCTTTGTACTTTTTGCCATATATCCATTATAAATCCAAGGTGAACAGCACTATTATGATGGGCTATCTATTGATATAACTTCCTATGATTATTTTTCTTATTCTTTGCTATGGACAACTGAATTTTCCTTAATCTCATATGAAGTGTGAATAAACGCATCTTTAGAAAACTTTGATGTTTTTTATTTGAGCTGTACATATAAGGAAACTAAAAATGGAGAGTTTGCCTGGTAAATACAGCTCTAAGACAGGTCCGCTAGTCCCTTTGGCCTCAATTCCCACTAGATTTCCATCCTGAACTATATTTACATAAAAACTCCACAGCTATGGCTCTGCCATTATCCCCAGGAAAACTGAGGCCATGCAGTGACCAGTGTCACACCATCAGCACATGGCAGAGCCTAAGCTGTTCTCCTTCCTTTACGTAGCTCTACTCATGAGGAACAAGGCAGACAAGCCATTATCAGAGTCCAAACCTAAGGTCAAGTCCGGCTCACCCAGGATAGGATTTGGAGATGAGACCCCCTCTCCCACTCCTGTCCATTTCAGTGGGACCTGATTGAAGGACTGAGCCTGCAACTGGAGTCACGTGAACAGGTGCGATTGCATGACGCAAACCAGAAGGGAACCGAAGAGTGACTCCCACCTTTACTGTCCAGGGTCCTTCTAGCAACAGCAGTAACAATCTCCACTTATTCAAAATTCTGGTGTACATGGATGGACTTCTTTCTCTATTCCTCTCCTGCAGCAGTGAGAATTTTGGATCATGTTTATATATGAATTGATGGTTACTTCTGAGTCATGACTTAGATAGGGTGACTTAGGCAGTCCAAATCATAAAATCAGAAAGGCATTAAGCATTTCGATGGAGGACTGAGCACTAAAAGAAAATGTCTCTTGGTATGCTTATTAAATTCAACAGAGCAAAACGAAATGTACATGTATTCCATTGAAACTATAGGGAAGGATGATACCAAAAATTTCCAGAGAGCCATAGTAAGTGGAAGTTAATGATATAGTACCTATTATTGCTATTTTGCCAATTTAAGATGCAAAGAAATGTCATTGGCATTATCTTTATTCAGGATGTTATTATTGCTTTAATTTTGTGAATGCAAAATGTATTTATAAGGGCTTTCATATGTTTTTATCCTGGTCCCCATTCTATTTTTTCCATAAATTTCTCAGTTGTACAGTCCCCTACCATGAGGATGTTTAGAATTATTATTTTTGCATTTGGAGAGAAACTAGTTAAATCTTTCTTTATAAATGAAACCATCATCAACTGAATCATCCACATGATAAACCTAGAATCATCCTAGGAGCTGTCCTATAACTGTTTCTCTCCCTCACCCCCGCATACGATCAGAGCTGTAGTTTTATCTCTTTGACATCTATTGACCCTTTCCCCAAGATGCCTTTGCATCATTTAGGTGTTCATTTCTTGCTTAGATCTTTACTTCAGGTTCCAGCTGATCTCCTTGCCCCCAGGCAGATTTCTAAAAGGCAAATCTGACCATATCACTCTCCTGCTTAAAATCCATCAGGATTCCCCTTTGCCTACAAAAGGCCATTTGGGTACCCTTCTTAACTGACTCCTGCCTGATTCACTTTCCTATACACACTGAATTTCCACCCTATGGAAGTTCTTGTAGCTCTACAAAAGCACCTTGCTACTCCTGGCCTTAGTGCCTGCTGCTCCCCCATCTTCCTGGTGTGGTCTCCTTAATGACCTGACTCATTATCTAGGAGGCCCTCCCTGGCCCTCTTCCTGCCTCAGCGTGAGTTAGGAACTCCCTAATATAGAGTCACCAATTAGCAGAACCTCAGTCAGCTGTGTGGCTGTTGGAGCATAGCAGCCTCTCTGAGTCACCTCCCCTTCACTGGCAAATGGAAATAATACCTATCTCATGAGATTGGCATGAGCACCTGAAGGTCCACTGTGCACTCAACTCAGAGTGGACTCTCAATAACTTTTTGTTGAACCTAAGTCTCAGCTGGACCCTGAGACAATAAGGATGGGGGAGGCAACACACTAAATGGATCTGTTTCCTCATTCGATGATGGGGAGATGGTAGTAGATGACTCCAAGGAGGAAGGTCATTTTACCTTTATAATATCCATGATTTCAAACCTTTGGGGCTTCCCTTAGTAGAAACTGCTTGTTATTCCCCAATACCCATTTTCCCCTTTTTCTACAGTAATAGGAATGCTTGACTCTTAGTTGATCATTTGGCCAACTAAAATAAATATTATAATTCCTAGCCTCCCTTGTAGCTAGATGTGGTCATTCGGATAAATGGTTAGGTTCTGGCCAAAAGGATGTGAGTAGAAGAGAATGATTTGAACAACTTCCAGTTTCAGTCCTTAGACAGAAGAGGCAGACTCTGCTCTTTCCTTTCTCTCTGCCAACAGCAGACATGCAGCTGGGGGTGGGCCATATTGGACCACACAGAGAAAGACAATATCCTGGGAATGGAGGAGGAACAAATACAGAAACAGCCTAGGTCCCTTGAGCACTAGCAAAGAAGGGAGCAGCCACACCAGCTTGGACTTTTATGTGAAAGAGAAATAACCTCATTTATTAAACTGCTATCATTTTGAGAGTTTCTTAGAGTAGCTGAAACTCTATCCCAACTAATACAATTTCAAATACATTTCCATTTAGCTTTTGACTCCACAACCCCACAAATATGGGAAACAAAAATGGTCCTTTCTGCCCCATTCACTTCTCCCAATCTACTGCAGGTCAGAACCCAGGCAAGGTATTCAGTAAAACTAAGAGTTGTAAAAAAAAAAAATGCCTGCAGAATTATATGCCAAAGATTTCTATTATTACCATATCACTATGTCAAAATTGAAAGGCATGTAAGATTTCTCCAGAGAGGCCATCCATAATGCATTGCAGAACTGTGTAGGTGTTTTATGAAATGTGTTTTATTCAAGCTAGGATATACAACACTAACATTATTGAAAGAAATTGAGGGTCTGGTCTTCTCTTTTTAATATATTCATTATTCACGTTATAGTCCTTTAACAAAAAAAAAGTAAAGCCGTATACATATTCAATTTAATTTAAAATTTTATTTTACCTGCTATTCATCTTGGGTGTCCAATGAAGAAGAAATATTCCCTTATTATTCTTGTATTAGTTTCTGACAGTTCAATTTCTCTGACTGCTACGCCTCAGACAACCTCCACTGAAAAAGCATATAGGTAATTGCTTTGTTCAAAATTTCATGCCAAATCTTTTAGATTCCACGTAGATCACAGCCTCTGAACAGAGACTCATAGTACTGGAGCCCACGGAGCCAAGGATGAGAAAAGCGTCTCCATCAAAAACATGGCTGCACATTGGAAACTACCTGGAGGCTTTAACGTATACTGATGCCCAGGTCCCACCCTGGCTTAAGTGATGTAACTTATCAGGGGTGATGGACATCAGGACTTCAGTCAGAGCCTGGGAACTTAGGGGATTCCTGGTATGGATTATTGACTCTTCCACATAGCTTTTAGTTTTGTTTTTTGTTTCTTTACAGCATTATTGAGATATTCTCATACCATACAATTCACTCATTTAAAGTGTACAAATCAACGGTTTTACATATATTCACAGAGTTGTGTAACCATTACCACAATCAATTTTAGAAAATTTCATTACCCCAAAAAGAAACCCCACACCCCTTAGCTCTCATGCTCCTCCAATATCCCCATCACTGCCCCCACCAAACAAGCCCTAGGCAACCATTTATCCATTTTCTGTCTCTGTAGATTTGCCTAGTCTGGACATTTCCTCTAAATTGAATGGTGTAATATGTGATCCTTTGCAACTGGCCTCTTTCACTTAGCATAATGCTTTCAAAGCTCATCCATGTTGTAGCACATATCAATACTGTATTCCTTTTGATGGCTGAATGATATTTCATCGTGCGGATATACCACAGTTTGTTTAGCTATTCATCAGTTGATAGATATTTGGGTTGTTTCCATTTGGGAATAGCAGGATCTTGCTATGAACACTTGTATACAAGTTTTTCTGTGGGCATGTTTTCATTTTAGGGGGTGTATATCTAGGACTGGAAATGTTAGGTCATATGGTAACTCTATGTTTAACTATTTAAAGAACTGCCAGACTGTTTTCCAAAGTAGCTGTACCAGAAAGACAAATACCACATGTTCTCACTTATAAGTGGGAGCCAAATAATGTGTACACATGGACATAGTGTGGGGAATGATAGACAATGGAGACTCAAAAGGGTGGAGAGTGAGAGGTGGGTGGATGAGGTGAAATTACTTAATTGGTACAATGTACATTATTTGGATGATGGATACACTAAAAATTTAGTGGAATAGGGACCAGTCCCAAGGAAGGAAATCCTTTAACCTCACATTCCCTGGGCTCAGTAAGGGAGAGAGCAGAGGGAAAACAGGGGTGACCTAGGTCTGCTGACCTATGCCCCACCATGTAGGACTGGTCATAGTTTCTCATGGCAAGGAGGTGTTTAGAATTGTAGGTCGACCTCTTTAGAGAGGCCCAGGTACCCAGGAGAAGGATGAGTTGGGCTTAGAAGATTGCCCAGTAATCTATTACAGTAGAACTTCCCAAACTTTTTTTAAAAATCTATATCATCCTTGTTTTCTTTTTTAAATTTGTTTAATTGACAAATAATAATTGTGCATATTCATGGGGTACACAGTGATGTTTCAATGCTGGGGAGCTTTCGTGAACTAGCTGCATGGTGATCAGATCAGGGTAATTAGCATACCCATCATCTCAAATATTTATCATTTCTTTGAGTTGGGAACATTCAATATTGTCCTAGCTATCTGGAAGTATATATTATTGTTAACTATACTCATCCTACAAGGGTATAGAATGCTAGAACTTATTCCTCTTATCTAGCTGTAATTTTGTATCTTTTAATCTCTCTCTAT